>NC_057809.1:275293934-275296154 GCF_018294505.1 Triticum aestivum | reverse complement strand
TAAAATAAGATGACCCTTGAGTCTGCAGAACCCAAGGGAAAGAAAAGGCTAGGTGGCAAATGGTAAAACCAATATTGGGCATTGCTGGAAAAGCTTTAATCAAGGCGAAATATCAAGGGGTTCCCATTATAACCCAACCGCGTAAGGAACGCAATATCCGGGAACATAACACCGATATGACGGAAACTAGGGCGGTAAGAGTGGAACAAAACACTAGGCGAGAGGCCGAGCCTTCCACCCTTTACCAAGTATATAGATGCATTAAGATAACATAGCAATATAATAATATCCCAACAAGTAAATAAATGATGTTCCAACAAGGAATGCCTCCAATCTTCACCTGCAACTAGCAACCCTATAAGAGGGGCTGAGCAAAGCGGTAACATAGCCAATCAACGGTTTGCTAGGACATGGTGGGTTAGAGTTTCAACATGGCAATTGGGAGGCTGACAAGGAAAAGTTAGGCATCGTAGCATAGGCATAGCAAGAGCGAGCAAACTAGCATAGCAAAGATAGTAGTGATTTCGAGGGTATGATCATCTTGCCTCCACAGTTGTCAGAGTTGACTGGATCCTCACAAGCAAACTCAACGGGCTCCTCTGTAGCAAACTCGTATCCCGGCTCTACCCAAACAAGACAAACAAGCAACAAGGATACAATCAACCACGTGCAAAGACCAAGCAATAAGATGAAATGATGTTATGCTATGCGGGATGCGATGCGGGATGCAAAATGCAAGATATGACAGGAAATGCATGAACCTGGCCTCAACTTGGAAGTACAAGGGTTCCATTGGAAAGATGAGATGAAATCGCTTGAAAACGATATAAAGAACATAGGAATCGGAGTTACGGTTTGGAAATGGCAAGCGATTTAAGATATGACACCGGTCTGCAATTTACAGCAAGTAGGCATCTAAATGGAATGAAATGAACATGCTACGGCCACCAAACATGACAAAAAATACATGGTAGGGATGCACACAAGATTCTTAACAAAAGACTAGCACTGAGCCACGGCCAATTCATCCATTATGAGGTTCAAACAAGCATGGCAAAAACGCAAATGCAAAACAGATTCCATACTTAGTGAAATTAACATTTGTCTGAAATTTCAGATCACGAAGCCCTCTTCGGAGCAGCAAAACAACATGATACATGACCTGATTAGGACAAGTAAGAACATGACATGGAGCTACTCAACAAGCTTAACAAAAGTCCCAAAGTGACTTGGGGCCAAAAGGGATCACAAAATATACTAACGGGCACACGAACATAGGTAAAACACAATCAGTTTTTAGACTTACTGAAAACTGAGACATGCTGAAATATAACTCACGAAGGCATGTAAATGAGCTCGATGCACTCACTAAGGTGCAAGTCATGGCAAGACAAGAATACATCCATTACGAAGGCATCAAATTCTAGCTAGACATGGCAATAACAATGGCATAGCATGCACGGATCAACTACAATAACATCGGCAAAATCGCAAACAAGTTGACGATCTGCCCAGATTCACAACGAAGCAAAAGTAGAGCTCGATTGACTCAAGCTAGGATGCTCCATAATTGCAAACAAAGACATGGATGGATAGAGCATAACATGATTAACAAAACTCCTTTACTGATCATCCTCAAAAGAGGCACGGATCACTAGGAAACAAGCTGAACATATGGCATCATGAACTAAATAATCCCAGACTTAGTGAAAACAACTAAGTCTCTGAAAACAGATCTCCCGGGTGCCTCTCTTTGCAAGCTTGCACAAGTCATCACACACATTCTAAAAATTCATGGGTTGCACCTTCGGAAAGAAGACAAAATCCTTAACAAAACATATGAAGGACTCACAGGCATAGCATGCACACAACAATCATGGCAAAAATGACAAAAGTCTAAGATGAACTAGCAGATCTGACAATTAACTCACAAAGCCTCCTTCTAGCAGCATTTCGGGCATTAAGATGAGCTCAAATGAAAATGATGCAATGGAATGAAATGATGTACTCGTCGAGGCGAACATTTTCATATGCTATATGTCCAAATCGGAGCTACGGATGCAAAGTTACGGCAGGTCAAAGTAGGCATAAACATTAGGGTTCGGAGGAGAAAAAGTCAACCATGAGGAGTAGATCTCAGATCTGGCACTGTTCACCGGCACGGATTCCGAGACTCGCCGGAGAGATCAACGTCGCCGGAGATGGCCGGCCGGTGTGGAC
>NC_057809.1:275051109-275293440 GCF_018294505.1 Triticum aestivum | reverse complement strand
CCTCGGGCCTGGGCGGGCCGGCGGGAGCGGCGGCGGGGAAGCGGTTCCGCGGGGCGCGGCCTACCACATGGCGACACGTGGCGGCGGGGGTGCTGGGCGGACAAAGTCCGGTGCGGCCGGACACGTCCGGTGCGCGGCGGATCCGATTTTTAGTGTTTCGAGAGGGGGAGATGATCCGAAAACGGGGGGGGCTATTTATAGGCATAAGTGGAGCTAGGAGAGTCCAAATAAGGTGCGGTTTTCGGCCACGCGATCGTGATCGAATACTCTAGGACATGGAGCAGAGGTTGGTGGGTTTTGGGCCAAATTGGAAGGGTGTTGGGCTGCAACACACACGAGGCCTTTTCGGTCCCTCGGTTAACCGTTGGAGTATCAAACGAAGTCCAAATGGTACGAAACTTGATAGACGGTCTACCGGTAGTAAACCAAGGCCGCTTGGCAAGTCTCGGTCCAATCCGGAAATGTTTAATCCCCCCACACAAAAGAAGGCTAGAAATGACCACCGGAGGAGAACGAAGCACCGGAATGCAAAACAGACAACGGGGAAAATGCTCGAATGCATGAGATGAACATGTATGCAAATGCAATGCACATGATGACATGATATGAGATGCATGACAATGATAACAACACACGGAGACAAAAACCCGAACCCGAGGAAATAAATATAACTTAACGCCGGAAACGGCAAGAGTTGGAGTACAAATTGGGAAAGTTACATCCGGGGTGTTACACCCCAGGAGCAATGGACAAGCACAGTGCGAAATGCCGAGGTCTTGAGGGGCCTCAAGACCCAGACCTTCAAGAAGAAGCTCGAAGCCTGCGGCAGGGGCTGGCAGGACGAGCTCCAGTCTATACTGTGGTCCATCCGCACCACTGCCACCAAGCCAACGGGCGAGACCCCGTTCTTCCTCGTCTACGGAGCAGAAGCGGTTCTCCCTCACGAGGTTAGGCATCGCTCTGCACGGGTCCTGGCATTTGATAAGACGCAGCAGGACACCGTGTGGGGGATGGACCTTGTGCCGGGGGAGGAACGCCGCCGTGAAGCCTCATTCCAAGCGGCAAGAAACCAGCAGGCGCTGCGACGGTACCACTATCGCAGCGTCCGCTCCAGGACGCTCGAGGTGGGCGATCTCGTCCTGAGGCGGGTGCTCTCTAGGGAAGGGCTGCATAAGCTCTCACCCATGTGGGAGGGCCCGTTTAGGATTGCCCGCGTCTCTAGTCCTGGCACCGCGCGCCTGGAGATGCAGGATGGGATCCCCATCCAGAACACCTGGAACATCCAACACCTCCGAAAGTTCTACCCATGAAGCAAGGCCCAATGCCTGTGAAGGTCTCCGCTCGTGACACTCTCACGTAATAATGAGTGGGGCTGTACATGCCCCGGAGTCTCCGCAGTGCCGCCCTCGGGCCTCGGGGGCTCCCTCCCATGTCCTAGTGGCAGCACTTAGCTCCGCGCTAGTGAGAAGACTAGACTACGTGTCGGATGCGGCTGTTCATTTCCTTTCTGTAGTTGGTTTGCCCCCTTTTACTTTAATGAAATTTGGAGTTCTGGCGTTTCTCGATGGTTTGGTTGAACCCCCTCTTCTTTCTGATTCTTCCCCCGACTCTTTGTTTTTTGCCAGGGAGGGCGGCAGTTGCCCGACGCTCTCCCTCGCATGGGTGGTATGCGCATGCGCACTCCCCTGGTCTCCGCGAGGCGTGCTCGTCTGAGCTTGTGATCGGTGCATCCCCTTTTAGTCTGTGCCCCATGGGTACCGTGACGCGGTGCGTTCGGCCATAACCATCCCATAGCCGAGGCCTCGCGCAAGAAGGGTTAGGGATTTCCTAACGAATTTTTGCATCTTCGTGATGTCACTCGAATCAACAGTGGGGAAGCCCCACCAGGTGCCCAGAGACGCGCGCCCTCATGAGGTCAAAGCTACCCCAGATGCATCGAGCTAAGTTACCCCTCTACACCCGTATAAGGCATAGATCTCACAACACAACCCGGAAGCAATAAACACACCACAGAAGCAACACAAGCACCATGGTTCATTACACGCCCTCGTAGGGCCCAATATTCGTTTTTGACAATGCAGGGGAAAGGGAAGGAGAGGACAAGCAAAAGCGACCCCCTACAATGCGACTGCTCACGAGGATCGGCCCCTCGGACTCAGCCAGAGCCCTCCTCGCACTTCATCGAGGCGCGATGACGGGAAGACCCGCCATCGTCCTCGAAGCAAGCCCAACGGCGTGGCGGCTGGTTGTAGCCGCCGTTGCTAGAGCTTTCACCGGAGGAGGAGCTGCCGTAGCTGGGAGAACCATGCCCGCCGCCAAGGGCAAGGTCACCCTCGTGCTCATCATGGCCATCGCCAAAGACAAGCACCTCGCCACCATCATCGTCGTCTTCATGGCAGCATTCCGTGTGGCGACCATCTTCTCCGAACACCCTCACGAAGAGGGTCGATGCGCCGTCGTACTTGAAGTGGAGGGTGCACCGCTTGCCCAGGCCACGCGCCCGGGCGATCGTCTGCCAGCCGCGGACCAGGGCTACGTTGCCCACAACGGAGATCTCCACCGCGACCCACGAAGCCTTGATGCAGCAGCCATCGGCCTGCACCCAGAGGCTGTCGGGACCTGGGGCCGACAGTTCGCTGGTGGAGGAGCGCGGAATTTCAAGCCAAGTGCCGGCCGGGTTCTCCGACCACACGACAAACTCCAGCAGCACCTCCGCCTAGTGGAAGCACGACCGGGGAGGCCGAGCGACCATGGCGCGCCTCCCTTCATTGACAGGGTTGCCGTGCACCAGGCGGCACCCGCCCCGCGAAGAGGCGCTGCCACGGCCGCCAACAACGGTACTGGTGATGAGGATATCAATACCATTGTTACACCCACATCCCCTTCTGCTATACATACTGGACCAATTACTAGAGCTCGCGCACGCCAATTGAATTATCAGGCACTTTCGTTTCTTGGTAACGATTCTAATGTTCATCAGAATATGATGTTGTCTAAATTGGATACATTTGTTTTGCTTACAAATGAAGGGCCTAGTTTGGACAAGAAAGATGAACCTTGGAGCAAGTTCAAACATGGAGATGATGGCATGCACAAGGGGATCAAGAACGGAGTTACAAGTGATGATTTCAGGACTTTGAAGCCACCATAAGGAGTGCATGAAGCCTTGGATGAAATATACAAGATGCCACTTCATAAATTTCGTCCAGAGGCTATTCTAGGTGCTGCGTCACCTTATTATTGGGCCAAGCCCATGTATTTTCGAAATACTTAAGTATAGGCTGTTTTTAGAGTCCGTATGTCTGGGGAAACAAGAGTTAGGGTTGGTTTCGGACCCCTTCTCCAGGGGCCATGAAATTCCCCCCTCTTCCTCCATATATACAGCCCTTAGGGCGTCGTTTAGACTTTGGGTTTTGTTTAGATTAAAAGTTCGCCATAGCTGCAACTTCGCCTACTTCGTTTGTGTCCAACGACCAGACCAAGAGGTCACAGAACCCCACCTTGATCAATAAAGCTTTCATCTTTTATTTGCAATATCCAGAGTTTCTTGCTTGTTCTTCGTTTGCTCGCGGGAAATAGACCCTCGTGGTCAAGTTGATCGTACTCCGGTATGGTAGATAACCCTCGGAAGTTGGTTTAGCAATTGATAAGGCACACCGTCTTTGCACATTCGTAGTCGGATCGTCAAAGTCGACTCCCACAGAAAATGATATCTATCTCATTGAAACATCGCGACACCTTCGCCTCTACCAACCGGACCCTGGGGAAGTTCGCCCATGTCCACAAGGGACCACAGTAGGGGTCACGACGTGCTTGTGGGGGCGACCACACCCCCTCTTAGGCGATGGCGAGTCAGGCCCCTCCTGGCGAGCTTTCCCCTTCTAGGCGGCCGAGAACCTCTTCACCAGCACCATGAGTGTCGCTGCCGGGCAGCGGAGCAAGAAGGAAGAAGGAGAACCGGGCGGAATGGAGGAAGAGATGAGCGATGGGGGATTTGCCCCTCCCCTCATTTGTAGCCAAGGGGAGGCCAACTGCCGGCCTCCACGATCTAAGGTAATGATTTCCTTTTTCTGCATGCAACAGGGACTCATCAAGTTGGGCAATTGCCGATGCAGCGTGGGGAAGCGGAGACGTCCACATCCTGTCAATCGCCACACATCAATCAAGGCCGCAGGCTGTTAGGGCCCGCGACAATCCGCACTTGACCGTTGGCTTCGGCGCGAAGCCAAGCACGAGCGCGCCTTGCTCCCGGGGGCTACTATCGGCATCCTGGGAACGGGGGTACCCATACTTGCCTGCCTGTGGCCCAGGGCGTGGCTCCACCAGCAACCTGGTATGGCCCATCTTCATCAACAAACACTCAAGACCCTCGCGAGGCGTACGACACAAGACCTCCTCAAGGGTAACCTCACTAGTCTAGCTCGTGAGGGGCAGAGAGATCAAGGCAAGGGGCACCTCGTGAGGTTTCCGTGACGTGAGCCATGATGACCAAGGCTACGCAGGCACCAGGCGACCGCCTGTGCACGCAGAGTACTAGTTGCCTCTTCGGTGCTAAAGAGGCAAGCGCAGGCGAGGAGTCCCGAGGCATCAGGCAAAGGTTTCCATATTGGTGCAACGAGACCAAGACTAGTAGGACGGCAGGATGGAGGTCATCACAGAGCCTACGACGGCGTCACCACCAGAGCCTCTGGCAGGCGAAGACCACCTTTTGTCAGGTTAGCTTGTACTAGTTCTCCCCCTTCAAATTGGCCATTGTGGGATCCCTTCTTGCCTAAACATTTGGGAAGAGGACCGGGGCCTCTATAAATAGGACTAGCCGCCACCATAGGGGGAGGAGGGGATCATTCAGACCATCCTCAGCACACAAGCTCATCGAGCTGAAGAACACCTCTCCTCGGGAGGCTGTTCTCCCCTTGTACTTGTTCATCCCCAGCCTACAAGGTAATCCACCACACCGCACTGGAGTAGGGTATTACACCGCAACGGTGGCCCGAATAGTATAAACTCTTGTGTCTCTTGTTCCTCGGGTTCGTCTAGCTAGGCTTTGAGATTGTGGCGAGAGTGTGAGCTAGGGGAAGAGAGATCTTTGTGCGCACCCCAGAGTTCGAACCTCAAGGGTTTTGCGGGAACCCATAATCTGACAACAGTGCAAAAATATGAAGGTAGTAACAAGTTCCATCGTTGGTATACTGGCTGTGCAACAACATTAGAATGCCTTAGCCGAAAAATCTTTAATATATCCACAATCAACAACTAACCCTAAAATAATCCAGTGACATTAAATGGCATTGCTTAAATTTATTGGTGGCATTAGACTGAGTGCGGCATTAGTTAAATTTGGCATCACTTTATTAGTAGCATTGCTTGACTTTACCGCTGGCGTTATACTAACAGCAAAAAAGTGGCAATAAGAGCATGGGAGGCCCATTCGGATAGTGGGCGCACTAGTACAATGTACCTCCATTGACGCATAGAGTGGTGAGGGAGGTATGGTTTCCCAGAGCAACAAATATCCAGGCAACATATGTGCATTACGTCCCATTTTTGTTCTCTTTAGCCACCTTTTTCCTATGTGAGGATAACAAACCGATCGACCTGGTCATTCTCTATTGTGTTGTCATGCCTTTCTACCCCTTTTCACCCTTTTTCAACCAAGAGACACGGGACTCATTCCTTAGCTACTGATTTTCCCCTTTTCAACCTAGATGCTGGTTCGAAGCCTAGTCTGCTGGATAATACTTTCTCCCTTCCTTTCCTTATTCAACCTAGACATGGATTAGTCTGCATGAAGTTGGGTTTCCTTTAATAGTGCAAATTAAAGATCCAGCAGAGTAGAGGATAGCAAATTGGGAAGATGATGGAGTGGAAAAAGATCCACATGCAGTGACATGGTAGATGGGGCAATAGAACAAGAGTATGGTTCGAAAAGAGGTAGCATACCCGAGGGTCGGCGAGAAGTGGCTTCACTCGTGGTTGTCATCCTCCGCACACACTACGATAGCGAGCTTGGGGGTGGAGGCCATCCCACGCAGGCGCTGGGTCGGAGTGGATGGCCTTGTCGTCAGTGCGTGACCTCGCTCGCCGCCAATGAGTGCGTCAACACTGCATGACCTTTTCTTCCCCGGCGGATCTGATACCACTAGCGAGGAGGGAGAGAGAGGTCATCCTTTTTAGATCTGGAGAGAGGGTGATAGTGTGAGAAGCAAGTGGGAAGCCCTTAGCAAGAAAGCGCTGAAGCTCCAACATATATATCTTTTTTGATACTAGTACTAGAGGTGGAGTAGTGGTAGAGTTGTTTATATTTTCTTTGCATACAGTACCAGTTAATCGTGCTTCAAAACTGAACCGCACACCATTAAAAAATAAATTCAAGAACTAATGCGGCACCTCGGGCCAATGCGGCCAGATCACATTTTGCACGAGAAACTACACACCATGTTTCGTTGACATGTGGTCCCATTCCAACATGTCAGTGAGACGACACGGAGTCCTTTTGTACAATTTCCAAATGGACGTCTATGTTGGCCGGGGCGCCTCTTCGTGTACTGTGGCAACCGTCCACCGCCTCTTCGCCTTTCCCTCTCGATTTGGAACTACCGTCGACACGCTCTTCCTCCCTCCTCCATTTTCCTTCACCCTTTCTTCTGCCATTGTTCGATCGTCTTCTCCATGGAGGGAACAGGCCAGAAACGACTCTGTTATTCTTGCCCCGATCTGAAAGATGACATGGTGGAGGAACTCATTGATCGGTGCGACGTCATCACCTTGGCTAGCATGCAGGTTCGTTCAAGACCATTCTCGACTCAACTAATAACATCATTACAAGGAACCCTAGGGTCCAGGAGCGGTTTGATCTCCCCTATCTTCTTCGCCGTGATCCTGCTGACGACTGGCGCGCGGACGAAGGAAGCTTCACCTTGTGCAAGTTGATGCTGGTTGATAATGATACGTATGATGTTAAGATGCCATCGCTTGAGGGTAAGGCTTGGGTAAGTGCAAATGGAGATTAGGTTGTTTATATTGGGTACAACTGCAAGTGGGAACTTGTGAATGTGTACACTCATCACCGGGTTCCACTTCCAAAAATCTCAGATTGCCCAGAGGTTGAGCACACCGGTATTCTACGTACGTTAAACTACGATCATGGTGACTGTCCTCTACAGAAGATAACAATTTGTCGAGTTCCAACCACTCTTGGGGTTAGAGGAATGCTTGTGTTGTTGCTATCTTCGACAAGCTTGTTGCCATCCTTCATAATTCGACTCGACGGATATTGCTCAAAAATCAGTTTCTGTACACGGATGTATACTGTGATGCAATTCAATACGAGGGCCTTGTGTTTGCTGCCACCACTCGTGGCACTGTTTTTGCATGGAATCCTGATGCTTTCGATACGTTTGTCTTCACCGTAAATATAATTGTTTCATCCACATGCATGTGGGTTAGCTAGTTTCTCTTTACTAATTAACCTTCTTGTGTTTCCAAGTGTCGGTGTCAAAACCGGCTGATCTCGGGTAGGGGGTCCCGAACTATGCGTCTGAGGATCGAGGGTAACAAGGACAAGTGGGACACAATGTTTATCCAGGTTCGGGCCCTCTTAATGGAGGTAAAACCCTACGTCCTACTTGATTGTCTTTGATGAATATAGGGGTTACAAGAGTTGATCTACCTCGACATCATAATGGCTAAACCCTAGCTGTCTAGCCTATGAGAATTCTGATAGCCTCTACGGACTAAACCCGGCGGTTTATATACACATCGGAGGGATCTAGGGTTGTACAGAGTCGGTTTGTGGGGGAAGGAAATAACATATCCGGACACCAAACTTGCCTTCCACGCATATAGGAGTCCTACCCGGACACGGGGGAAGGTCTTCTGCTTTTATCTTCACGACCCATCAGTCTGGCCCATGTCAAATAGTCCAGACACCCGAGGACCCCCTAATCCAGGACTCCCTCAGTAGCCCCTGAACCAGTCTTCAATGACGAAGTGTTCGGCACGTGGATTGTCTTCGGCATTGCAAGGCAGGTTCGTTCCTTTAAACATTTCAAGACAACTCCCTGCACACAGGATCTATATCTGGCTATGTATAATTAATACAACCCTTGGCCACAAAGGCAAGATATGAAATTAAAACAATGTCTTTTACTAACAACTTTTTTCGGTGAAGCGTCACATCTGGCTCTTTAACATTTCTAACCATTTGCACGCCTCCCGCTTCGCGTTTCGAGGCATAGCCCTCATTGGAACATCTTGTCAAAATAGAGATCGTGCCCGCTAATTGCGGGATCCTCATCAATATGGTTTTGGGTAATCCAACAGTGCCATTCGCACGATCTCTTTGGGAACTGGTGAGTTTTAAGGCTTGAGAGGGGGGGTTTGGTATTTCACCGCCTATAAAAGGGTAAAGATTCCTCCTTTTCCCCACGCCTTTCTCCTAGCTCCTGCCTTCCCTTCCTCTGAGCTGCAGTGCCCAAAATCTCAATCTTCCCCACCTCCCCAGCCTTGTCTGGATCTGGTTCCAAGAGCAAGTGGGAGGCCTCCTCCATCACTGAGAAAGACATCAAGGAGCTCCGGGGCATAGGATATCTGTCCGCGGACATTGCGCACAGGCTCCCCAACAAGGGTCAGGTCACGCCTACCCCGGAGCCCAGCGAGAGAGTAGTGTTCATTCCTCACTTCCTCCGCGGGCTAGGGTTTCCCCTTCACGCCTTCATCTGTGGCCTCATGTTCTATTATGGGCTAGATTTCCACAATGTAGCCCCAAACTCATTCCTCCACATATCGGCGTTCATCGTCGTGTGCGAGGCACTCCTCCGCATCCCACCACACTTCGGCCTATGGCTCAAAGTTTTCAATCTAAAGCCGAAGGTGGTCGACGGTCAGCACGCGGACTGCGGCACGTCCATGGTGAGCAAGCTTCCCAACACCGTCTGGCCCAAAGGGGCATTCTTGGAGACGGTCAAGGTGTGGCAGCAGGAGTGGTTCTACATCACCGAACCTCGCAATGCCAACTGGGCAGCCACACCCGACTTCAGATCCGGACCGCCCACTAGGCTCACTGATAAGGCTCCAACATATCTACTTTTCTTAACGTTTTTCCTCTTGCTTTGGACTCTAATTTGCATGATTTGAATGAAACTAACCCCGGACTGACGCTGTTTTCAGCAGAACTACCATGGTGCTGTTTTTGTGCAGAAATAAAAGTTCTCGGAATGGAATGAAACTTTGCGAGGAATTTTTATATAATATATAAGAATTTCTAGAGCCAAGACCTACCAGATAAGCCCCCCTGGGTGGGCGCAACCCACCAGGGCGCGCGCCCCTCTCCTGGCGCGCCCCGCAGACCATGAAACCAACGCTATAAAATCCTATTTTTGGAGAAAAAATGAGGGAGAAAGAATTATCGTGATCCACGAGATGGAGCCACCGCAAAGCCATGTTCTTCCTCGGGAGGGCAGATCTGGAGTCTGTTTGGGGCTCCGGCGAGGGGGATCTTCGTTCTTCGTCATCACCAACCCTTCTCTATCGCCAATTCCATGATGCTCCCCACTGGGAGTGAGTAATTCCTTCATAGGCTCGCTGGTCGGTGAGGAGTTGGATGAGATTCATCATGTAATCGAATTAGTTTTGTAAGGGCTTAATCCCTAGTATCCACTATGTTTCTAGATTGATGTTGCTATGACTTTGCCATGCTTAATGCTTGTCACTTTGGGTCCAGGTGCCATGATTTCATATCTGAACCGTTTATATTATCATCATTATATCCATGTTGTAGATCTAATCTTGCAAGTTATAGTCACCTACTACGTGTTATGATCCGGTAACCCCGGAGTGACAATAACTGGGACTTCTTCCGGTGAGTAACGTAGTTTGAGGAGTTCATGTATTCACCATGTGTTAATGCTTTGTTCCGGTTCTCTATTAAAAGGAGGTCTTAATATACCTTAGTTTCCAATATGGACCCCGCTGCCACGGGAGGGTAGGACAAAAGATGTCATGCAAGTTCTTTTAATAAAGCACGTATGACTATTTACGGAATACATGCCTACATTATATCGATGTACAGGAGCTAGTGCCACATCGCCCTAGGTTATAACTGTCTCATGATGAATATCATCCAACAAGTCACTGATCTAATGCCTATGAATTTATGTTATATTGTTCTTGCTAAGTTACTACTGCTATCATCAATGTTACACTTGCTACCAAATTACTGCTATTCTTGTTACCAGTACTATTGCTGCTGTCACTACTATCAAAACTATCAAACTACTTTGCTACTGTTCACTTTGCTGCAGATAATTAATCTCCAGGTGTGGATGAATTGACAACTCAGCTGCTAATAGCTTCAAATATTCTTTGGCTCCTGCTGAGGACATCAATACCATTGTTACACCCAAAGCCCCTGCTGATATACATACTGGACCAATTACTAGAGCTCGCGCACGCCAATTGAATTATCAGGTACTTTCGTTTCTTGGTAACGATTCTAATGTTCATGAGAATATGATGCTGCCTAAATTGGATACATTTGTTTTGCTTACAAATGAAGGGCCTAGCTTGGACAAGAAAGATGAACCTTGGAGCAAGTTCAAGCATGGAGATGATGGCATGCGCAAGGGGATCATGAACGGAGTTACAAGTGATGATTTCAGGACTTTGAAGCCACCATAAGGAGTGCATGAAGCCTTGGACGAAATATAAAAGATGCCACTTCATAAATTTCGTCCAGAGGCTATTTTAGGTCCCGCGTCACCTTATTATTGGGCCAGGCCCATGTATTTTCGAAATACTTAAGTATAGGCTATTTTTACAGTCCGTATATGTGGGGAAACAAGAGTTAGGGTTGGCTTCGGACCCCTCCTCCAAGGGCCATGAAATCCCCCCCCTCTTCCTCCATATATGCAGCCCTTACGGCGTCATTTAGACTTTGGGTTTTGTTTAGATTAAAGTTCGCCATAGCTGCAACTTCGCGTACTTCGTTTGTGTTTAACAACCAGACAAAGGCGTCACAGAACCCCACCTTGATCAATAAAGCTTTCCTCTTTTATTCGCAATATCCAGATTGCAATCTCAGTTTCTTGCTTGTTCTTCATTTGCTCGCAGGAAATAGACCCTCGTGGTCAGGTTGATCGTGCTCCAGTGTGGTCAATAACCCTCGAAAGTTGGTTTAGCGATTGCTAAGGCGCGACGTCTTCGCACATTCGTAGTCGGATCGTCAAAGTAGACTCCCACAGAAAATGATATCTAACTTATCGAAACATTGGGACACCTTTGCCTCTATCAAGTGGTATCAGATTTCCAGGTTGCTCGGTGAGATTTTATAGTTTTTCGTAGTTTAGGTTGAGTCTGTTCTTCATACCTATAGTCCACGAAAAAGCCAAAAAAATAGGGTTAGGTCATCATATCCGAACCAATCTGAGCCTTTGCATAGTCTTTTTAGAGTTTTGCTTTATTGAATTTGGGGTTGCATCGTCGTGTCGAGTTGCTGGTCTTAGCGTCTAGTCCCTTAGAGTTTCGAGTTCCGTTCACAGGTTGTCACGCCGCCGCCGCACCATCGTCATCATCATTACCATATACCACCACCCCACCATATACATCACCGCTGCCATATACAACCACCAATCCGAGTCCACATATACCATCACCATATACCACCACCAATCCGAGTCCAGATATACCATCGCCATATACAACCACCAGTCTGAGTTCCACCAGATTCATTTCCGCCACTAGTCCTAGTCTGAGTCTAGTATTTGTTGCTTTGTTTTCGAGTTCCAAATCACGCGATACTTCGAGTCGTGACAGAGTAGGACTCCCGAGATTCCGTGCTACCCGCAGTAGAAAAATAGTTCCAAACTCAAAAAAAAAACTAAGTCTGGAAAATTCTGGCTAGGCAGTTTTTAGACCATTTGTAGACTTTTTCAAAAAAAATTGTTGCGGAGCAAAAAAAAGAGGAAAAAAAGTGCAAAAAAAAGTGAAAAAAATAAAAAAAATTAGGGAGTGCTCCTCCCTTGTTTACATGTCGCGTCGTGATTTTGTTCGTGTTCTAGGCTCGCGTCTCTAGTACGGTCTAGCCTAGGACCGGCAGAGTACCGTCGTTGAGCGTTTATTCAACTTTGCATCTCTGAATTGATTATTGCTGGCATTTTTGCTACCATATCATAAGCCTTCCCAGCTCCACATACATCTACATCATGCGTTTGACACCACCTGGCAATCGCTCTATCCAATCTTTGAGAGTTTTGACTACGACGGTTGCCGATCACCACCTGCTGCTGGGTAAGAACGGGTAAGAATTTGAGATTCGCTTGCCGGATTTGTGATACACCACCACTTCCTAGTAGTCTGTAGGATCATATTCTTGTGTGTTTCTATTGCTGCTAACCATGGCAGGATCACAAGCCGATGAGACAGATTGGGAGAACATGACGAACAAAGAGCTACATGATAAATTTCAGCAAATGATGAGTGGACAGGTGCAAGATGTGCTAAACAGATTTGAAGAGGCCATGGAGAAGATAGATGGCATGGAGAAGATGTTCGAATCAAAGCCCGATAACAAGTTCAATGAATTGCTCGCGTGTCTTCCACCACCACCACCGGCTGCACCTAACGCACCTCTACAACAACAACAACAACAACAACAACAACAACAACAACAACAATAACAACAACAACAACATCGCCTTCCAAATCAAGTGGGACGGGCACTATGCATTCCCCTTGAGCCTGGTCAAAATTCTGGTGCTGTTGTTGATGCTTCTGTAGCTCCTGCTGCTACTGCAGAGGTGGAGGACTATTACGAGGATGAGGTTGATAAAAATCAGAACTACGTGCAACCAGCAGCACCACCGCCACCAGGTCGTCCTCATGCATATCATCACAATGGTAGGGCTGCACAACCACCTCAGGTACATGATCATGACCATCTCCCTAAGCTGAAATTGAAAGCATGTCTAGAGGGGGGGGGTGATTAGACTACTTGACCAAATAAAAACTTAACCTTTTCCCAATTTTAGTTCTTGGCAGATTTTAGCTATTGTAGGACAAGTCAAGCAATCATCACACAATTCAAGCAAGCATGCAAAGAGTATATTGGCAGCGGAAAGTAAAGCATGCAACTTGCAAGAATGTAAAGGGAAGGGTTTGGAGAATTCAAACGCAATTGGAGACACGGATGTTTTTCCCGTGGTTCGGATAGGTGGTGCTATCCTACATCCATGTTGATGGAGACTTCAACCCACGAAGGGTAACGGTTGCGCGAGTCCACGGAGGGCTCCACCCACAAAGGGTAACGGTTGCGCGAGTCCACGGAGGGCTCCACCCACGAAGGGTCCACGAAGAAGCAACCACCCACGAAGGGTCCATGAAGAAGCAACCTTGTCTATCCCACCATGGCCATCGCCCACGAAGGACTTGCCTCACTAGCGGTAGATCTTCACGAAGTAGGCGATCTCCTTGCCCTTGCAAACTCCTTGGTTCAACTCCACAATCTTGTCGGAGGCTCCCAAGTGACACCTAGCCAATCTAGGAGACACCACTCTCCAAGAAGTAACAAATGGTGTGCAGGTAATGAACTCCTTGCTCTTATGCTTCAAATGATAGTCTCCCCAACACTCAACTCTCTCTCATAGGATTTGGATTTTGTGGAAAGAAGATTTGAGTGGACAGCAACTTGGGGAAGGCTAGAGATCAAGATTCATATGGTAGGAATGGAATATCTTGGTCTCAACGCATGAGTAGGTGGTTCTCTCTCAGAACATATGAGTTGGAATTGTGTATGTGTTCTGATGGCTCTCTCCACAAATGAAGAGGAGGTGGAGGGGTATATATAGCCTCCACACAAAATCCAACCGTTACACACAGTTTTCCAATCTCGGTGGGACCGAATCAAGAAACTCGATCGGACCGAAAAGGTAAACCTAGTGACCATTAGAGATTTTTGGTGGGACTGGCATGCAACTCGGTAGGACCGATATGGTTAGGGTTTTGGGCATAACGTAATCTCGGTGAGACCGATTACACAAACTCGGTGAGACCGATTTTGGTAATTAGCTAACCAGAGAGTTGGTCAGGCAAACTAGGTGGGACCGATTTGCTCTTTTGGTGAGACCGAAAAGTTACAAAAGGGAAACACTGAATTTACATTGCAATCTCGGTGGGACCGATTCGCTCTTTCGGTGAGACCGAGAAGTTACGAAAGGGAAACAGAGAGTTTGCAATCCCATCTCGGTGAGACCGAGATCCCTATCGGTAGAACCGAATTGCTAGGGTTTGGCAGTGGCTTATGATAAATGAAACTCGGTGGCGCCGGATAGAAAGAATCGGTAGGACCGAGTTTGGCTTAGGGTTTAGGTCATATGTGGATATGGGAAAGTAGTTGAGGGTTTTGGAGCATATCACTAAGCACATGAAGCAAGAGGCTCATTAAGCAACACCTCATCCCTCCTTGATAGTATTGGCTTTTCCTAAAGACTCAATGTGATCTTGGATCACTAAAGTATAAAATGAAGAGTCTTGAGCTTTTGAGCTTGAGCCAATCCTTTGTCCTTAGCATTTTGAGGGTTCCACTTTCACCATCCATGCCATGCCAATCATTGAGCTTTCCTGAAATAATCATCTTGGAATAGCATTAGCTCAATGAGCTATATGTTGTTATGAATTACCAAAACCACCTAGGGATAGTTGCTTTTTCAGAGGGTAGATATGTTCCTAATATATATCTTACTTGGGAGTTAGAAACTGAACAACGATTTACATGTTTACAATATCCTAAGGAGAGACATGTTCCTCCTGCTGTTTGTGCTTTCACTAGCTTTGCATGTGTTTGGTGGTCTGAACATTGTAGATTATATCCTATTCCAGCTACTTGGGTTGCTTTGAAAACTGCTATGCGTACTCGTTGGGTTCCACCATATTATCAACGTGAATTACTTCAAAAATTGTAGCGTTTAAGACAAGGAAAAAATTCTGTAGAAGAATATTATTTGGAATTACAAACTGGCATGATTAGATGTGGTATTGTTGAGGAAAATTAAGCTATGCTTGCACGTTTTATGGGTGGATTAAATAGAGAGATTCAGACCATTCTAGAGTACAAGGAGTATACTAATATCACTCGTTTATTCCATCTTGCTTGTAAAGCTGAACGTGAAGTGCAGGATCGAAAGGCATTGGCGCGAACTAACTTTTATGCAGGTCGATCTTCATCATGGACACCACGTGCATCCTCTATTTCCACTACACCAGCACCTCCATCAGGTGCCACCTCTAGCCGTGATACAAGAAAGCAAGCACAACCACCACTATCTTCCAAGAGCACACCTGCTAGGCCTGCACAGAGTTCTTCTTCTTCCACGGCATGAACAGGGCACATAAGTGATATTATTTGTCGTCATTGTAAGGGAAGAGGACATTTTGCGAGAGAATGCAAATCACAGTGTGTGATGATTGTTACTAAGGATGGTGGGTATGAGACTGCTAGTGACTATGATGATGAGACTTTGGCTCTTATTACACATGAAGAACACGGTGGAGAGGATTCTGATCATGAGACGCAATACATGACTGCTAAAGATGCTGACAGTTATGAATGTTTAGTTACTCAACGTGTTTTGAGTGTGCAGGTTACACAAGCTGAGCAAAATCAGAGGCATAATTTGTTCCATACAAAGGGAGTTGTGACGGAACGTTCTGTTCGTGTCATCATAGATGGAGGGAGCTGCAATAACTTGGCTAGCATGAAGATGGTGGAGAAGCTATCTCTCACCACAAAACCACATCCACATCCTTACTACATCAAATGGTTCAACAACAGTGGCAAGGTTAAGGGAACACATACTATTCGTGTGCATTTTAGTATCTCTACATATGCTGATTATGTCGATTGTGATGTGGTACCTATGCAAGAGTGTTCCTTGTTACTTGGTAGACCATGGCAATTTGATAAAAATTCTGTACACCATGGTAGAAACAATCAGTATACTCTTGTTCATAAGGATAAAAATATTACTTTGCTTCCTATGACTCCTGATTCCATTTTGAAAGATGATATTAATAGAGCTAATAAAGCAAAACAGGAGAAAAATAAGAGTGAAAATTAGATTGTGGCAAAAGAATTTGAGCAACAAATGAAGCCTAATAATAAACCATCCAGTGTTATTTCTGAAATTAAATTGAAAAGTGCATGTTTACTTGCCACCAAATCTGATATTGATGATCTAGATTTTAGCAAATCTGTTTGATATGATTTTGTGTGCAAAGAGGCATTATTTTCATTCGAGGACGTGCCTTCCTCTTTGCCTCCTGCTGTCACTAACATTTTGCAGGAGTTCGCTGACGTCTTTCCACAGACGTGCCACCGGGATTACCACCTATTAGAGGAATTGGGCATCAAATTAACTTAATTCCCGGTGCATCATTACCCAACCATGCACCATACCGTACCAATCCAGAGGAGACGAAGGAGATTATGCGTCAAGTACAAGAACTGCTCAACAAAGGTTATATACGTGAATCCCTTAGTCCTTGTGTTGTTCCTACCATTTTAGTGCCGAAAAAGGATGGTACATCGCGTATGTGCGTTGATTGTAGAGGCATTAATAATATTACTATTCATTATCGTCATCCTATTCCTAGGCTAGATGATATGCTTGATGAATTGAGTGGCTCTACAATATTCTCCAAAGTTGATTTGCGTAGTGGATACCATCAAATTCGTATGAAATTGGGAGATGAATAGAAAACGGCATTTAAAACTAAGTTTGGATTATATGAGTGGTTAGTCATGCCTTTTGGGTTAACTAATGCACCTAGTACTTAAATGAGATTAATGAACAAAGTTTTACGTGTTTTCATTGGATGATTTGTGGTAGTTTACTTTGATGACATATTGATTTATAGCAAATCTTTGGAGGAACATTTGGAACATTTACATGTTGTTTTTATTGCTCTACGTGATGCACGTTTGTTTGGTAACCCTGGAAAGTGCACCTTTTGCACCGAACGAGTATCTTTTCTTGGCTATGTTGTTACTCCACAGGGAATTGAAGTTGATAAAGCCAAGATTGAAGCTATTGAGAGTTGGCCGCAACCCAAAACGGTCACACGAGTGAAGAGTTTCCTTGGCCTCGCTGGATTCTATAGGCGTTTTGTGAGAGATTTCAGCACCATTGCTGCACCTCTCAACGAGCTTACAAAGAAGGATGTGCCTTTTGTTTGGGGTACAACACAGGAAGAAGCCTTCACGGTATTGGAAGATAAGTTGACACATGCTCCTTTACTCCAACTTCCTGATTTTGATAAGACTTTTGAGCTTGAATGTGATTCTAGTGGAATTGGATTAGGAGGTGTGTTATTACAAGATGGCAAACTTATTGCATACTTTTCTTAAAAATGGAGTGGGCCTAGTCTAAATTATTCTACTTATGTTAAAGAATTATATGCTCTTGTGCGGACCTTAGAAACATGGCAACATTATTTATGGCCCAAGGAATTTGTTATACATTCTGATCATGAATCTTTGAAACACATTAAAAGTCAAGCAAAACTGAACCATAGACATGCTAAATGGGTTGAATTCATTGAGACTTTCTGTCGGTGTCAAAACTGGCGGATCTCGGGTAGGGGGTCCCGAACTGTGCGTCTAGGCCGGATGGTAATAGGAGGCAAGGAACAGGATGTTTTACCCAGGTTCGGGCCCTCTTGATGGAGGTAAAACCCTACGTCCTGCTTGATTAATATTGATGATATGAGTAGTCCAAGAGTAGATCTACCACGAGATCAAGGAGGCTAAACCCTAAAAGCTAGCCTATGGTATGATTGTTGTATGATGAAGTTGTCCTACGGACTAAAACCCTCTGGTTTATATAGACACCGGAGAGGGTTAGGGTTACACAAAGTCGGTTACAATGGTAGGAGATCTAAATATCCGCATCACCTAGCTTGCCTTCCACGCCAAGGAAAGTCCCATCCGGACACAGGACGAAGTCTTCAATCTTGTATCTTCATAGTCCTGGAGTCCGGCTGAAGGTATAGTCCGGCTACCCGGACACCCCCTAATCCAGGACTCCCTCACTTTCCCTTATGTCATTAAACACAAGAAGGGTAAAGAAAATGTTATTGCTGATGCATTGACTCGTCATTATACTATGCTTTCACAACTTGACTTTAAAATATTTGGTTTGGAGACCATCAAAGATCAATATGTGCATGATGCTGAATTTAAAGATGTATTGCAGAATTGTAAGGAAGGGAGAACTTGGAACAAGTTCATTCTTAACGATGGATTTGTGTTTCGTGCTAACAAGCTATGCATTCCAGCTAGCTCCGTTCGTCTTTTGTTATTGCAGGAGGCACATGGAGGAGGATTAATGGGACACTTTAGCGCCAAGAAGACGGAGTATATACCTGCTACACATTTCTTTTGGCCAAAGATGAGACGGGATGTTGAGCGTTTTGTTGGTCGCTGCACTACATGTCAAAAAGCTAAGTCACGACTCAATCCTCATGGTTTATATATGCCTTTGCCTGTACCAAGTGTTCCTTGGGAGGATATATCTATGGACTTTGTTTTAGGTTTACCTCGAACAAAGAAGGCGAGGGATAGCATATTTGTTGTCGTGGATAGGTTCTCGAAAATGGCACACTTTATACCATGTCATAAAAGCGATGATGTTGTTAATGTTGTTGATTTGTTCTTTCGTGAAATTATTCGCTTGTATGGTGTGCCAAATACTATTGTTTCAAATCGTGATACTAAATTTCTTAGCCACTTTTGGAGATGTTTATGGGCTAAGTTGGGGACTAAACTGTTTTTTAGTACTACTTGTCACCCCCAAACTGATGGACAAACTGAAGTAGTCAATAGAACATTGTCTACTATGCTTAGGGCTGTTTTGAATAATAACAAGAAAATGTGGGAAGAATGCTTGCCTCAAATTGAATTTGCTTATAATCGTTCATTGCATTCTACTACTAAGATGTGCCCTTTTGAAATTGTGTATGTTTTCCTACCTTGTGCACCTATTGATTTGTTGCCCCTTCCATCTTTGGAACATGCTGAATTGATTTTAAAAATGCATGAGTTAACTAAGGAAAACATTGAGCGTATGAATGCTAAATATAAACTTGATGGAGATAAGGGTAGAAAACATGTTGTGTTTGCACCTGAGATCTTGTTTAGTTACATTTGCGTAAGGATAGATTTCCTAATTTTCACAAATCAAAGCTAATTCCACGTGCTGATGGTCCTTTTAAGGTGTTAGAGAAAATAAATGATAATGCATATAATCTTGAGCTGCCTGCAGATTTTGGGGTTAGTCCCACTTTTAGCATTGCAGATTTGAAGCCTTATTTGGGTGAGGACGATGAACTTTCGTCGAGGACGACTTCATTTCAAGAAGGGGAGGATGCTGAGGACATCAATACCATTGTTACACCCACAACCCCTGCTGCTATACATACCGGACCAATTACTAGAGCTCGCGCACACCAATTGAATTATCAGGTACTTTCATTTCTTGGTAACAATTCCAATGTTCATGAGAATATGATACTGCCTAAATTGGATACATTTGTTTTGCTTACAAATGAAGGGCCTGGCTTGGACAAGAAAGATGAACCTTGGAGAAAGTTCAAGCATGGAGATGATGGCATGTGCAAGGGGATCAAGAACGGAGTTACAAGTGATGATTTCAGGACTTTGAAGCCACCATAAGGAGTGCATGAAGCCTTGGACGAAATATACAAGATGCCACTTCATAAATTTCGTCCAGAGGCTATTCTAGGTGCTACGTCACCTTATTATTGGGCCAGGCCCATGTATTTTCGAAGTACTTAAGTATAGGTTATTTTAGAGTCAGTATGTGTGGGGAAACAAGAGTTAGGGTTGATCTCGGACCCCTCCTCCAAGGGCCACGAAATTCCCCCCTCTTCCTCCATATATACAGCCCTTATGGCGCCGTTTAGACTTTGGGTTTTGTTTAGATTAGAAGTTCGCCATAGCTGCAACTTCGCGTACTTCGTTTGTGTCCAACGACCAGACCAAGACGTCACAGAACCCCACCTTTGATCAATAAAGATTTCTTCTTATATTCGCAATATCCAGATTGCAATGTTAGTTTCTTACTTGTTCTTCGTTTGCCTGCAGGAAATAGACCCTCGTGGTCAGGTTGATCGTGCTCCAGCGTGGTCAATAACCCTCGGAAGTTGGTTTAGCGATTGCTAAGGCGCGACGTCTTCACATGTTCGTAGTAGGATCGGCAAAGTCGACTCCCACAGAAAATGACATCTATCTCATCGAAACATCGGGACACCTTCGCCTCTATCAGCTCCCCTTGTGTCGAATCTATAAATTTGGGTTGAATACTCTACCCTCGAAAACTGTTGCGATCCCCTATACTTGTGGGTTATCAAGACCTTTTTCTGGCGCCATTACCGGGGAGCATAGCTATATTTGTTGAGTCACTTTGGATTATTATAAATTTAACACTATGAAGAATATGAAGGATGCTAAGACTATGATTTTCCGTCAAAGATGAGGGGAGGTAAGGAACTGCCATCCAGTTCTGCTTTAGATTCACCTTCTGTTATAAGTTAACTTGCAAAACCACCACATGCCATTAATTATGATATGTCGCAAGTTATTGATGATGCTACTTCTGCTATGGATAATGCTTATGATGATGCTAGTACCTTGCTTGATAATGATGATGCGCCATTTTGTGAATTTCTTGATAAACAAATTGCTATAGTTATACAACATGGTGTTGTTGAATCTGATGATGAGCTTGAAACTAAATCTCCTGAAACACCGGCTAGAACTAGCCTTCCTAGATATGAATTTCCTAAGGTACCGAAAGGTTATATTATGAGCGAAGAAACAACTAGAGATATTCTTGCTTGCAGAGATAGAGATGATCTACAAAAATTATTATGCAAGTATAAAGAAAAATCTCTGAATTGTAGAATGAAATGTGATCCTAAGTTTGCTACTTCACCTATCTTTATTGATGATAAGGATTATGAATTCTCTGTCGACCCAGAGTTAATTACTTTGGTTGAATCTGATCCTTTCCATGGTTATGAAATTGAAACTGTTGTGGCACATCTTACTAAGTTGAATGAATATCCACCCTTTTTACTCATGATGAGAAAACTCGCTATTACTTTATTCTCAAATTATTTCCTTTTTCATTAAGGGTGATGCTAAAGCTTGGTACAGTACTCTTGCTCCTGGTTGTGCGCGTAGTCCCCATGATATGATTTATTACTTCTCTGAAAATATTTTGCTTCTCATAAGAAACTTCCTTACAGGAAATATTTAACTTTGTTCAAATTAAAGAATAGACTCTCCCACAAGCTTGGGGGAGGCTTTGCCAATTACTTAATGCTTTGCCTGATCATCCACTTAGGAAAAATGGAATACTTGATATCTTCTATAATGGACTAACCGATGCTTCTTGGGACTTCCTAGATAGTTGTGCTGGTTGTGTTTTCAGGGAACGAACTATTGGACAAGCTGAAGAATTATTGAATAACATATTAAAAAATTATGATGATTGGACTCTTCCTGAACCACCGCCCAAACCCACTCCAAAGAAGAGGGGTATATTATACCTCAGTCCAGAAGATATGCAAGAGGCAAAGAATCTATGAAGGAAAAAGGTATTAAAGCTGAGGATGTTAAAAATTTACCTCCTATTGAAGAAATACATGGGCTTAATACACCGCCACTGCCTAAGGTGGTAGAGGTAAATTCTCTTATGAAGTTCAATGATAATGACAATCCTCACAATATGCATCCTAGTCAACGCCTTTATGAGTTTGAAAATTATATTAGAAAACAAGATCACTTAAATGCAAATGTTATGAAACAATTGAAATACAATTCGGATATGATTGCTCGCTTGACTGACTTGTTATTTAGAATATCAAACGATGTTAGAGGTGTTGGAAAGCATGCTTCTATGGTTCAAACTCAGTTAGAACAAGTTGCTAAATCTCAAAGAGAATTGTTTGATGAAATGAATAATAATATGCATGACTTTTCTATTAGAGTTGCAACTAGAGTGTCACACCCTAGCTAGTCATGCATTAGAGTGTTGCATCATGTTTACTCTTTCATCAGAAACTTGAAATGGGGATGACAGAACCCCCAGTCCCCTCTGAAACCAACTAGGGTTACTAAAATAATTTTTCAATGAACCTGAAATGCCCTTCTAAAATGCCCATCATTTTTGCCTTGGTTCAGAACCTCTGCCAAAAGTGGTGCACATTTTCCTAGGCCATCCTAGGGTTTTTGAATTAAATCATAAATATTTGAATTTGGGCATTTAAAATTATATAAAATATTTAAATGCTCAAATATCTCCAAACTAAAATGTTTCATGCTGGAAATAATCCAACTATGGACCAGGAGTAGTTTGGTGATTTTTGGAGTTGCCTAGGTATTTTATTTAATTCAACAAAGTTGCAGATATATTAAATAAAAACAGAGAACAGAAAAATAAATAAAAGGAGTAGACTTACCTGGACCTACCTGCCCAGCCCAGCCGGCCCAGCACTGTGCTGGCCCGTGCCAGCCAGCTGCTTCCCCTTGCCAGAGCAGGCAGGGAGGTGAGCATGGCGCGCCCGAGCTCGCCACGCACCACCCAGCCTCTCTGCATCGCCCTGGTCGCCGTTGCGCCGCGTGGATCGTCTTCTGGTCGTCGCCCCGACCTCGCCGACACCCCATTCACTCTCCCCCGGCTCTCCCTCGCTCTCTCCCCCGCCCGACCGAACACCACCGTCGCCGCCGTTCGCCATAGCCACCGCCTCCGACCACCCCTCGCTTCCCCGACTAGCTCAGGAGCTCCGCCTCGACTCCCTCTTCCTCCCCACCGCTCCACAGCTCCCCGGAAGCCCTGCATCGCCGCCACGTCGCCGTTCCCCTCTTCGGGCTCCGACCACCGTCGCCGTCGAATTCGCCGTCTCCAGCGCGTCCCCGAGCCCGCTTCGACGCCCACTGCAACCGCGGTGAGCTACGCCACCGTTTCCCCCTCTCCTTCCCCTCGTTCCCTCACCGTAGCTTCCCCCCCACCACGGCCGAACCTCCGCCGTCGCCGAGCTCGCCGTCGACGCAGCTCCGGTGACCATTTGGTCACCCCGGCGAGTCCAACAAGTTCACAGAACCCCGTAGAGCATCCCTAGCGCCTCGCCTTGCTCGACTTCGAGCTCCAGCACCGTTCCCGTGCACGACCGAACCCCGGCGGCCGCAGCCGAGCTCACCGCCGTCGACTCCGGCCACCCCGACCCCAACGGGCTCCGCCAAGAGATGCGGGTTGTCCTCAGCTCCACTCCGGTGGCCTCCGCGGTCCATTTGGTGGCCGAAACGACCAAAACCACTCTCGCCGCCGCGCTAATGGTCGCCGCCGGCCAGAACTCCGGCGGGCTGACGTGGCTTAGTTAATTAGTCACTAACCCCCCCACCTACTGACGCTGACAAGTGGGCCCAGGGCCTAGTCAAAGCTAACCAGCCCGGGTCAACGCGGGATTAGCCCCTGTGTCACTGACGTGTGGACCCCACACGTCAGGTTTGACCCGAGCCAGCCCTGTTGACCTGCTGATGCCACTGTGACGTCAGGCTGACGCAGTAATTGAATTTCTGGATTTAAATTAAATCAGGAAATTCCAGAATATTATTTAAACTTCAAAAATTCATAACTTTTATTCTGTAATTCCAAATTGGACAAATTATATATGAAAAATGATCAGAAAAATCCAATCTATCCATCTGTACCATTTTCATGCATGATCAAACAAGTTAAGTTGATGTTTTAATCAGAACAAGAAAAGGCACTTTAAAAGGCCATATTTGAATTTGGAATTTGAATCTTTGATTCAAATTTGTTCAAACCCTTCTGGTTTTAGCTGCATTAGCCCAACACACTCATATTGCCATGTTTCATGCATGCATCATATTGTTGCACATTGTTTGGTGATGCTTGTGTATCGGTGTCCTTTGCGACAGGGTCTGTCCCCGAGGAGTACCGTGATTACCCTAACGAAGAACCGTATCCGTGCAACGAACCATCAGGCAAGCAACCAATCATTTGATCATATCGATACAATCCCATGTTCTCGCTCCTGCTCTCTTTTACTGCATTAAGACAACGCGATTCAAACTGCTGTGTGCTACGGTAGTTGAACCCATTTCCTCTGCATGACCTGTCATTGCCACAGTAACTAGATGAAACCCACTAGCATGTGTAGGAGTTGATTGAGCCATATGTATGTGTTGTTTCTACCTTGCTATGCCTGCTATGCTTAGAGTCGTGTCAGGTCTGGTTCATCTGGGTGATGGGCTAGAGTGAAATGATTATGTCGGTAACGAGAGTGGTGTGGTGAACACGATTTGGTAAAGGTATCGATGAGAGGCCATGTAGGAGTACATGGTGGGTTGTTTCATTGAAGCCGACCTTAAGCACTGAGATCTGTATGTGTGATTTAAGAATCAGCTACTACCATGCATTGGGCCCGAAACCAATGGACCCTCTCGACTTCTTATTCACCCTAGTTCTCCGTCCAGGAGTTGCAAGTAGTTTCTGGTGTTTGTAGCCTACTGGAGGCCGTGGACAGCGCTGACCGTAGGGGTGGGCTGTGATGCGGTAGGTACGTGGCCGGGTGTACCGAATACCCGTTAGGTATCTCGGGAACCCTGTTCACATCGTTCGGGGCCGTATGGGAAACCTCGGCCGGACTCCCTGCGGATGGAACCTGAATAGGCGATAAACCTGGACTGGAGGCTTAGGTGATTAGGTAGGTCGTGGCCGACACCCACGTTGGGCTTCCGCTTGAAGGTTGCCGAGTACATGTCGTGTAAACGACGATAAGTGGTGAGAGCGTGTATGAAGAAGTACACCCCTGCAGGGTTATCATGATCTATTCGAATAGCCGCGTCCGCGGTAAAGGACTACTTGGTTGCCTATACAGTTCATAGACAAGTAAATGGAAACTACTAAAAGCCTCAAGATAAGTGTGAGTGCCGAGGATGGCTCTTCCGTAGGAAGACGGAGGTGGATCCTCGGTAGTGTATTGAAGTGGTGAGTAGTGGACTCGTGTGCGCAAAACATTTCAAGTTGGAGTATCGTAGGATAGTCTAGCCATGAGTCAAAGCTGGCTTGCTGCAATAACTCCACCAACCCTTCTTGATACTATGCATGTATGTAGGATCTGATGTAAGTCTTGCTGAGTACCTTTGTACTCATGTTGCTATAATCTACATTTTTTACAGAAGACGCTGCAACCCCTTCTGATGGGTTCTATGTAGACGTTGACATCAACGAGTAGGCTAAAGACCCAGGTGGTGACCCTGAGCTTGTGATGGACCACGTAGTATAGCTAGGCTTTCCAAGCCTCTTTTATTTTACTAGTTGTCTGTACCCAGACAAAGTACTTCCGCTGTTGGCTTGTATGACTGTGTGATTTGTATGTTGGGTCGTGAGACCCGTACCTGTGTGTATGATATGTATGGCTCCCTGAGCCTTAAATAAAGTACTTGTGTCATAGAGTCATGTTGTGATGCTTCGTTGTATTTGCACATATCGAGCATATTGTGTGTATGATTGAAATGCTTGGTATGTGTGGGATCTGACTATCTAGTTGTTTATCTTTAGTAGCCTCTCTTACCGGGAAATGTCTCCTAGTGTTACCGCTGAGCCATGGTAGCTTGCTACTGCTCTGGAACACATAGGCTGGCCGGCATGTGTCCTTCTTCGTTCCTGTGTCTGTCCCTTCGGGGAAATGTCACGCTTTGAGTACCGGAGTCCTGTTAGCCCGCTACAGCCCGGTTTACCGGAGTCCTGCTAGCCCAGTGCTACAGCCCGGACCCACTTGCTGATGACCGACACGTTCGAAGCTGGGTCATGGATGCCTGTCCCTGTAAGTCTGTGCCACTTTGGGTTTACGACTAGTCATGTCAGCCCGGGCTCTTTATCATATGGATGCTAGCGACACTATCATATACGTGAGCCAAAAGGCGCAAACGGTCCCGGGAAAAGGTAAGACGACACCCGTGGGAATACCGTGCGTGAGGCCGCAAAGTGATATGAGGTGTTACCAGCTAGATCGATGTGACATCGAGTCGGGGTCCTGACAGCGTTGGCATCAGAGCCGGACTGCCTGTAGGTTCTCCAAGCCAAACTGGTCGATGTTGAGTCTAGAAATTCTTTAGTTATATGTAGGGGAATTGTTTGTGGGTTGGAACGTAAGGCTCTTTTTACTCCTCTATCTTATGACATTCTGATCTGAGTCAGTCCATTCTTCCACCGGGGGTTAAGGAATTAGGATCTGTTCTCTCTATCAGGATCACGAGTTACTAATCAGTAGTACCTTATAAGTTTGATGGATACAAGCCTAGTTCAGTTCTACTACCACGTTATGTTGCCATAATGGTTTCAGAACTTTGATATGATGATGTTGAGTGTGTACGAAATCCTTTGTCAAATGTCTCAAAATCCTTTTTGAGCATTTACAGCTGTTATGCTGCCGAAATTTTGCTAGAAATTCTAATGCCTTTGCACTATGATTATGCTTTCAGATGGCCACTCGCGACCTTAATCAAGTGGTTCGCCTGACTCGATGCCTAGATGTACCCGGCCATACTGCCAAGTTGGTCAGGGTAATGACTGAGGCTGGATACCGCTGGTATCCTGAGTACACGGTCGAAGAGCAATTCCGAGACTTCAATCAAAGCCAGTATCTCTGCACTGTCAGGATATTTCCATCTTATCCTGGATCCACCGAGCCTCTTCACTGTTCCTATGGACTCGGGGTTACTATTGAGATGGCTGTGCAGGACGCCGCCTACTCTATGATGACCATTATGCGAGTCAGATCTGGTTTATTTCGGGACTCTGACTTCCGGTATATGCCAGGATCACTTCCGGGAGCACAAGGGTATCTCCAGGCTATCTATGCTGACTCCACTCAGGAGGATTCACGGACTCGCACCACTGCTGAGATGCTCGAGGATAAGGACCGTGAAAATCGGGCCTTAAGGTTAGAGCTCTTCAATACCCGTGCTGACCACTGGGCCACTTTGACTCGGTTCGCACCGGCGGTGCAAGCTGGATTCTCAGATATGCGCGATCTCTATCCTGTGAGATCTGCTCTGCCAGACGTGATGGTTTGGCATGATGTAGGAGGCATCACCCCACCTCGCGGTCCCCGCAGGCCACCGTTTGTTGGTCTAAGACCTCATCCTAGCCCCTATGGTCCACAAGCTCCGCGAGATCGTTTGTTTCCGGATGAACATGTTGAGCTTCCAGGCTATGGAGGTGACTTCTATGAGGACTACTACGGATCGGTCTGAGTAGTAGGTAGTATCACTAGTTCGCACTAGCTGTGTTTTCTATCGTTCCGCGTGACTCGTGGGATATGACCTAGTTGTACTCTTTCCGGAGGTGTAGAAAAATAATGTATAGGAGCTTGGAATGCCTCCGATGAGATGTAATCCTCTTTTCACCGTAATAGTACTTTGTTTGGTCTTGTACTAAACCTTGTATGGTGTGTATGACGATGGAATAAAAGAAGCAGTTTCTGTATCTACCATGTCATACGGATGATCATCTTGCATTCCGAGTTATTCCTTACCTTATGTATCCCATGTCGGAATTTTATCATTCTGACTAAATCATTGTCTTATTCACCTAGGATGGTCAACACGCGCGCTAACCCTGCTTCTCAAGAGCAGGCCGAAGGCAGTGAAGCCAGGGATGTAAATCTGCCTCATCCTCCTTCACTAGCCGAGGTTATGATGGAAGCCGAGAGAAACAAGCGGGAGACAAACCGTTTGTTGGAGCGTATTGAACAGAATACAGCACACCATCAGAGGGCTAACGTGGTGTCACTCAGTGATTTTATCAAATTGCATCCACCCACGTTCCACCACTCCGTCGAGCCTCTCGACGCTGATGACTGGCTTCGCAGTATCTCTCACAAGCTGCGTTCCGCGCTGGTAGCGGAGGCTGACAAGGTCACCTTTGCTGCATATCATCTTGAAGGCCCCGCCAGTCTATGGTGGGAGAATTATGGAGCTATGCGCCCAGCGGGCCATGTCACTACTTGGGCTGAGTTCAGCGAGGCTTTCCGTGAACATCACATTCCGGAGGGTCTCATGGACCGTAAACGTGAGGAATTCTGCAATTTCACCCAAGGCCGACTTTCTGTGGATGTCTATAGCAGGGAGTTTGGTAATCTCGCCCGATATGCAACTGAGGAAGTGTCTACTGACGCCAAGAAGCAAGCAAGGTTCCGTAAGGGCCTTAGTCCTGAGCTTCGCCGCGACCTCCGTCTGCATGAGTGCTCATCTTTTTCGAAACTTGTCAACAAAGCCATCAGTGCTGAAACTGGTCAGACTGACTATGACGCAACACGCAAGCATGGACGCGACATGGGTTCCTCATCCGGTGCTGGTCCTCAGAAGCGCCGCGTGTGGGTACCCAACACCGCCCTGCCACCCAGGTTCACACCGAGGCCATCCTTCCAGGCGCCTCGCCCTCTTCAACAGTCTGCACCGGCCAAGCCCTATGGGGGTCCAACCAATAATGCTCCTCCACGTACCAGTTCCGTGACTTGTTTCAAGTGTGGGGAATCTGGTCACTATATGCGTGAGTGTCCCCAGACCAACCCCAATCAATCTGCTAAAGCTGTTGGCCGTGGCAAGCCGACAGGGAAGGTGTTTCATGCTAAACCGGTCACCGCTTCACGTGGCCATGTCAACTGTATCTCTGCCGAAGAAGCTCAAGAGGACCCCAACGTCGTTCTCGGTACGCTTCTTGTTAACTGCCACCCGGCATCTGTTCTTTTCGATACAGGAGCCTCTCATTCTTTTATATCTGAAAGTTATGCTCGTTTGCATAACGTTGCATTCTGTGCCTTGCCATCTACTATGGAAATCTCTACCCCTGGGTCTAGATGGCAGACCTCTAGGGTAAGTTATGGAAATGAGATCCAAGTCGACAGACTTGTTTTCCTTGCATCTTTGATAGCCCTTAAATCTTCGGATATTAATATCATTTTGGGTATGGACTGGATGTCAGCTCATCAAGCCAAAATTGATTGCTTCTCTAGGACTGTTCAACTCACCCATCCTTCGGGGAAGATAGTTAATGTCTTGACCCGAATAGCCAAGCGACAATTATATTCTCTTAACGCCAGCCCTTTGCCAGACCTTGAGGACATCCCGGTAGTCCGTGACTTTCCGGATGTCTTTCCAGAGGAATTGCCAGGTGTTCCACCTGACAGGGATGTTGAGTTCGTAATAGACCTCATTCCAGGAACCGTTCCGATTGCTAGAAGACCCTATAAGATGGCACCCCTAGAACTAGCCGAGCTTAAGAAACAACTCGATGAATCCTTGAAAAAGGGTTTCATCCGCCCTAGTTCATCTCCGTGGGCTTGCCCCGTCCTATTCGTCAAGAAGAAGGATGGTACGGACCGGATGGTTGTAGATTACCGACCTGTCAATTTGGTCACAATCAAGAACAAATATCCGCTTCCCAGGATCAACGACCTGTATGATCAGCTCGCTGGATCCTCAGTCTTCTCCAAGATGGATTTGAGGTTGGGCTACCATCAAATCAAAATCAGAAACGGGGACATTCCTAAAACGGCCTTTGTTACTCGTTATGGCCAATACGAGTACACCGTCATGTCCTTCGGTTTAACCAACGCTCCAGCCACCTTTTCTCGGTTAATGAACTCAATCTTCATGGAGTATTTAGATAAATTCGTCGTAGTCTATCTCGATGATATACTCATCTACTCCAAGAACGAGGAAGAACATGCCGAACATTTGAGGCTAGTGTTGAAGAAACTTCGAGAGCATCGCCTTTATGCCAAATTTTCAAAATGTGAATTCTGGTTGTCAGAAGTGACCTATCTGGGTCATGTAATATCGGGTAAAGGTATTGCTGTTAACCCTGAGCGAGTTCAAGCCGTCCTTAACTGGACTCCACCCGAATCGGTCAAGCAAGTTCGGAGTTTTCTAGGCTTAGCGAGCTATTGTCGTCGCTTTTCGGGCTCCGACCACCGTCGCCGTCGAATTCGCCGTCTCCAGCGCGTCCCCGAGCCCGCTTCGACGCCCACTGCAACCGCGGTGAGCTACGCCACCGTTTCCCCCTCTCCTTCCCCTCGTTCCCTCACCGTAGCTTCCCCCCCACCACGGCCGAACCTCCGCCGTCGCCGAGCTCGCCGTCGACGCAGCTCCGGTGACCATTTGGTCACCCCGGCGAGTCCAACAAGTTCACAGAACCCCGTAGAGCATCCCTAGCGCCTCGCCTTGCTCGACTTCGAGCTCCAGCACCGTTCCCGTGCACGACCGAACCCCGGCGGCCGCAGCCGAGCTCACCGCCGTCGACTCCGGCCACCCCGACCCCAACGGGCTCCGCCAAGAGATGCGGGTTGTCCTCAGCTCCACTCCGGTGGCCTCCGCGGTCCATTTGGTGGCCGAAACGACCAAAACCACTCTCGCCGCCGCGCTAATGGTCGCCGCCGGCCAGAACTCCGGCGGGCTGACGTGGCTTAGTTAATTAGTCACTAACCCCCCCACCTACTGACGCTGACAAGTGGGCCCAGGGCCTAGTCAAAGCTAACCAGCCCGGGTCAACGCGGGATTAGCCCCTGTGTCACTGACGTGTGGACCCCACACGTCAGGTTTGACCCGAGCCAGCCCTGTTGACCTGCTGATGCCACTGTGACGTCAGGCTGACGCAGTAATTGAATTTCTGGATTTAAATTAAATCAGGAAATTCCAGAATATTATTTAAACTTCAAAAATTCATAACTTTTATTCTGTAATTCCAAATTGGACAAATTATATATGAAAAATGATCAGAAAAATCCAATCTATCCATCTGTACCATTTTCATGCATGATCAAACAAGTTAAGTTGATGTTTTAATCAGAACAAGAAAAGGCACTTTAAAAGGCCATATTTGAATTTGGAATTTGAATCTTTGATTCAAATTTGTTCAAACCCTTCTGGTTTTAGCTGCATTAGCCCAACACACTCATATTGCCATGTTTCATGCATGCATCATATTGTTGCACATTGTTTGGTGATGCTTGTGTATCGGTGTCCTTTGCGACAGGGTCTGTCCCCGAGGAGTACCGTGATTACCCTAACGAAGAACCGTATCCGTGCAACGAACCATCAGGCAAGCAACCAATCATTTGATCATATCGATACAATCCCATGTTCTCGCTCCTGCTCTCTTTTACTGCATTAAGACAACGCGATTCAAACTGCTGTGTGCTACGGTAGTTGAACCCATTTCCTCTGCATGACCTGTCATTGCCACAGTAACTAGATGAAACCCACTAGCATGTGTAGGAGTTGATTGAGCCATATGTATGTGTTGTTTCTACCTTGCTATGCCTGCTATGCTTAGAGTCGTGTCAGGTCTGGTTCATCTGGGTGATGGGCTAGAGTGAAATGATTATGTCGGTAACGAGAGTGGTGTGGTGAACACGATTTGGTAAAGGTATCGATGAGAGGCCATGTAGGAGTACATGGTGGGTTGTTTCATTGAAGCCGACCTTAAGCACTGAGATCTGTATGTGTGATTTAAGAATCAGCTACTACCATGCATTGGGCCCGAAACCAATGGACCCTCTCGACTTCTTATTCACCCTAGTTCTCCGTCCAGGAGTTGCAAGTAGTTTCTGGTGTTTGTAGCCTACTGGAGGCCGTGGACAGCGCTGACCGTAGGGGTGGGCTGTGATGCGGTAGGTACGTGGCCGGGTGTACCGAATACCCGTTAGGTATCTCGGGAACCCTGTTCACATCGTTCGGGGCCGTATGGGAAACCTCGGCCGGACTCCCTGCGGATGGAACCTGAATAGGCGATAAACCTGGACTGGAGGCTTAGGTGATTAGGTAGGTCGTGGCCGACACCCACGTTGGGCTTCCGCTTGAAGGTTGCCGAGTACATGTCGTGTAAACGACGATAAGTGGTGAGAGCGTGTATGAAGAAGTACACCCCTGCAGGGTTATCATGATCTATTCGAATAGCCGCGTCCGCGGTAAAGGACTACTTGGTTGCCTATACAGTTCATAGACAAGTAAATGGAAACTACTAAAAGCCTCAAGATAAGTGTGAGTGCCGAGGATGGCTCTTCCGTAGGAAGACGGAGGTGGATCCTCGGTAGTGTATTGAAGTGGTGAGTAGTGGACTCGTGTGCGCAAAACATTTCAAGTTGGAGTATCGTAGGATAGTCTAGCCATGAGTCAAAGCTGGCTTGCTGCAATAACTCCACCAACCCTTCTTGATACTATGCATGTATGTAGGATCTGATGTAAGTCTTGCTGAGTACCTTTGTACTCATGTTGCTATAATCTACATTTTTTACAGAAGACGCTGCAACCCCTTCTGATGGGTTCTATGTAGACGTTGACATCAACGAGTAGGCTAAAGACCCAGGTGGTGACCCTGAGCTTGTGATGGACCACGTAGTATAGCTAGGCTTTCCAAGCCTCTTTTATTTTACTAGTTGTCTGTACCCAGACAAAGTACTTCCGCTGTTGGCTTGTATGACTGTGTGATTTGTATGTTGGGTCGTGAGACCCGTACCTGTGTGTATGATATGTATGGCTCCCTGAGCCTTAAATAAAGTACTTGTGTCATAGAGTCATGTTGTGATGCTTCGTTGTATTTGCACATATCGAGCATATTGTGTGTATGATTGAAATGCTTGGTATGTGTGGGATCTGACTATCTAGTTGTTTATCTTTAGTAGCCTCTCTTACCGGGAAATGTCTCCTAGTGTTACCGCTGAGCCATGGTAGCTTGCTACTGCTCTGGAACACATAGGCTGGCCGGCATGTGTCCTTCTTCGTTCCTGTGTCTGTCCCTTCGGGGAAATGTCACGCTTTGAGTACCGGAGTCCTGTTAGCCCGCTACAGCCCGGTTTACCGGAGTCCTGCTAGCCCAGTGCTACAGCCCGGACCCACTTGCTGATGACCGACACGTTCGAAGCTGGGTCATGGATGCCTGTCCCTGTAAGTCTGTGCCACTTTGGGTTTACGACTAGTCATGTCAGCCCGGGCTCTTTATCATATGGATGCTAGCGACACTATCATATACGTGAGCCAAAAGGCGCAAACGGTCCCGGGAAAAGGTAAGACGACACCCGTGGGAATACCGTGCGTGAGGCCGCAAAGTGATATGAGGTGTTACCAGCTAGATCGATGTGACATCGAGTCGGGGTCCTGACATAGAGGAGGTAAAATGACTCAGGAACCACTATCCTGAGGGACACCCTAAAAGAATTGAACAAGATTCACAAAGAGCTAACACTAGTGCACCTAGTTCTTCTAAAAAGAAAAAGAAAAAGAAGAATGATAGGACTTCACATGCTCCTAGTGAACGTGAAATAGAGAAACCTCCTGACATAGATAATGAAGTTTCTATCTCTGATGCTGAAACTCAGTCTGGTAATGAACACTCACCTAGTGATAATGAAAAAGATAATGTTGATGTCCACGAGGACTCTCAACCAAATAATAAAGAACCAGACAATGATGTTGAGATAGAACCACCTGTTGATCTTGATAACCCACAACCTAAGAATAAAAGATATGATAAAGGAAACATTGTTGCTAGAAAACATGGCAAAGAAAGAGAACCGTGGGTTCAAAAACCTATGCCTTTTCCACCTAAGCTAACTAAAAAGAATGATGATGAAGAATTTGAACGCTTTGATGAAATGCCGAGGCCAGTCTTTTTGCGTACTCGCTTGACTGATATCCTGAAAATGCCTCCTTATGCAAAGTATATGAAAGACATCATCACAAATAAAAGAAAAATATTGGAAGCTGAAATCTCCACAATGCTTGCTAATTATACTTTTAATGATGGAGTACCTAAAAAACTTGGAGATCCGGGAATACCAACTATACCTTGCTCTATCAAAAAAATTATGTGAAAACTGCTTTGTGTGATTTAGGAGCTGGTGTTAGTGCTATGCCTTTCTCTTTATGTAAAAGACATGATTTGAATAAACTCACACCTACTGAAATATCTTTGCAAATGGCTGATAAATCAACTGCCATACCTATCGGTATCCGTGAGGATGTGCTTGTTGTTGTTGCTAATGTTACTATTTTGACTGGCTTTGTTATACTTGAGATGCCCGAGGATGACAACATGTTGATTATCCTTGGTAGACTGATGCGGAGCATCCTATGATCATCCCCATGTACACTCGAGCATACGCCATTCGACACAAGGCGAACTCGCTCCTTTCCGAATCTTCCCTTTCCGCATGTAAGACATGGATGCTACTTCAAGCGGACCTTATGCATACTCAGGTACACCCGAGGAGATCAAGGAGAGCCCAAGGACCAAGGCCAAGTGTGTGCGAGAGTGAAGGAAGCAGAAGGAAGAAGAGCCAGCTGCTACAGACCCCGGACATCCGGCCCCAGCCCGGACATCTGGACCTACCCCCGGAAATCCGGCCCCTTTCTATCTAGAGAGCTCCGGAAGCGACCCTGACAGCCCGGACATCCGGCCCCATGCCCCGGACATCCGGCTCCTCCCGAAGCCCCGGACATCTGGTCCCTTCGCCCGGAAATCCTGAGCACGCTAACCAGAGAGCAGAAGAATCGGGCAACGCCAGCCCGAACATCCGGCCAGAGGCCCGGACATCTGGCTCTTCATGAGCCGCCGGACATCCGGCCCCAGCCCGGACATCCGGCACCAGCCTGTGCGCAAAGATTGGGCCAAGGGCCCATGTATCCCCCCTCTCACTTACCCCTTCGTGGGCTAGCACTATATATACTCCCCACCTCCTCCTAGTTAGAGTTAGCGTTGTGTTAGCTCATTTGTGAGATAGAGCTTTGCTCATTCATATCGGATCTACTCCTAGAGAGAGACCGCGGCCCCTCTTCAGAGAAGATCCACCTTGGATTCAAGACCCCTTTACGGGAAGACCTCCTCACGGAGAAGAACCGGCTACCCTTGGTATCATCCCTTGTTGGATTTGGATCGTGTATCTCCTTGTGTTTCGAGGATCTAGCACATGTGTGATTGTTCTTGTTGGTTTGAGTGATTCTCCCGTGTTTCCCCTCGTGTTTCTCCTCGTGATTCCCCTCGTGATTCCCCTCGTGTTCTTCGTGTTCTTCGCGGGATCCGCTCCTTTTGTGAAAGATCGGGCCACTAGGGTTCTACACGACATCATCTTGGTATCATGAGCCACGCTGATCACGATTTCGGAGCCTCCCCTCGTAGTTTTCTAGCCTAATTTTTTTGTGTTCTTCCCCAATTTCGAAAATCCCCACCAAAAATATCCCCCATTTGTTTTTTGCGATTTGTTGGTTTTGACGAACTTTTGTTGGATTTCATCCATGGATTTGCTTGGTTTCAAGTGGATCTAGCATATCCCCAAGTTTCCCCATCTTTCATCCACGAAATCTCTCCAATTTTAACCTTGGAATCATCAATTTCCGCCCCCAATTCGAAAATTTCCGCCCCAAACGAGATCTGGAATCGTCGGGCCCGACATCCGGGTCCCCGGCCGGACATCTGGCTCCTAGAACGCCAAATCTGCTCAGTTCTGTACACTGACACCTGGAAATCCGGACCCAACCCCAGATGTCCGGCCCCTGGGGTTTCAGCCTTCCCCATTTCACCGTTTTGTCCATAACTAATTCATCCGGAGTCCATTTTTGACGTTCTTTAGCTCGTTTTGAAGCTCTTGACATCCCCCTTCACACAAAAATACTACCATAACCATTTGACTCCATCAAAATTTTGGAACTTTGGCATCTTTTCCTAGGGCTTCCACCACAACCTCCGCATAACCACCACCGACTTCCGCAACCTAACCAATTTTGTTTCTTATAGCATTAGTGGTTGCTTGAGTAGTGATTCGAGTCTCCTAAGGTGTTTAGGCTACTTAGGGATGATTGCTTGTTCATCAACCACCACCACGACCATAACTCCCACATAGGCTTGCCCACCATACACATCCACCACCCCAAGTTAACCCAATTTTGTTTGTGTTGTGAGTTGTGTCTCCTAAGGTGTTTCAGCTACTTAGGGACCGTGCTTCGAACTCTGACACCATGTATAGTCCACCACCTTACCCTCCACTTCTGCATTGCCTACTCGCATAACCCATCATTGCATTTCCGCAATCCCATTAAGCTTCTGCAACCACCACCACATCCCACTATGACCATTTGACATTTGAGATTTTGAGTTCGCGGTTTTTCCGTTTCCTAAGGTGTTTCGGCTACTTAGGGACGAGTCTCCATCATCTTGGTATCTCCATCAAGATCACCGCCACTCATCATCGGCAAGGACGGTAACCTCCATATCATCTTGGTATCGTGGTATCCCTCGATTGTATATTCCCTTGCCATTGCATTGATAACCCCTAGCCCATTTTGCCTCACTTGCGTATCGAGACTAGCCATTTGCGTATTGCTGGCAATGTTACTTGTGCACATTAGTGATGTACACCATACATTGCATACATACCATATCATATTGGTATCATACCATCTCGTGTGCCTCAAGTTTGTTCCTGCATATACACAATCGCTATCTTGGTTTGTGCATTTCGCAAAGTGGCCATATACAAAAAAAGAATAAGCTTTTAAGCAAAAGAGAAAGAGCAAAGAAGCTTGTAAGAAAGTGCCATAGCATCATACCCCATTGCATATAGGATTGTCATATCCGATCATCTTGGATCATACCACTGGAACATCATACACATAGCATACTTGGGATAGAAGTTGTTACGTTTTGCATCTTGTAGGTTGTGCACAAGTGTTGTATCCGCCTATTGAGCAATCGTGCTAGCGTCTCTCTTGAGTTGTGCAACACGAGCGTTTTCCGTGGATTCCACATTTTGTGCTCACCCTTGGTTGCACGACCCCATTTATCTATCCGTGTGTGCGTTCCCGTGTGCCACCCATATTGCTATTGGTCTACTTGTTACACTTGCGAATTTGTGAATCTCTTTCAACATTATTGACTCTTGCTAACATTTCGCATCAAATTTTTGTGCCACTATCCTCACCGAGCTCCACCATAAGCCTTATTTGTGTAGGTGTGAGAAACCGACAAGAATTGGTACCAATTGTGCTATTTCCTTGTCCACATTGGAGTGATCATTGATCCACTTTCAACTTCGGTCAAGGTACATTTGGTATTCGTTCTTCTCTTTCGACCACTCACATATTTCTCTTGGAGTGATGGATAGGCAAGGCATTTCATCTCCGGTCTTCCACAACAACGACGACGTGAACAACTACATCACCAAAGCTTCAATCTTCGATCTACAACGACAAATGCAAGGCGCACAATCAAGATTGCGAGAGCGCATCGAGAACCTCTCCATTGACATCCTCCACTCTGAAGTGAGTAAAAGGGACTACATCGAAAACAAGCTTTCCGCACAAAAGGAGGAACAAGATGCAACGATGGAGGAGATTCGAGCCTTGTTGATCAACCGTTCTTCCCCTTCATCATCCTCAAGGCGGCGGCGTTCAAGTCACAAGTCTTCGGAGCACAAAAATGATGCAAGCGCAAGTCGTCCACGTCCACGTCTCCATGGCGACCACCATCACGTTCGTGATCCACATCGTCATGAAGGGAAAGTCCAAGCATCATGTGCATGACGACGAACGCCATCGAGCTCAAGCACGACAACGACGCCATAAACATGAAGATGCTCGAGATGCGCCTACCTACAAGTCCCAACAAGCCCTACTTCACGCCAAGTACAAACTTCATGACCACAAGAGAACACCGCGAGACGAGCACCACCAAGATGGAGCTACGGCTACACCAACCACTTCGGCATCTTCACCAAGTGCTATCAAGGCATCTTCGCCTTTGGACGTACGACATCTTCGCCTACTTCCCGTGAGTTCGCCTACATCGACATCATCAAGTACATGGTGACCACCTCCGAGCGAGGGCAACACTTCCATCTTCGGAAGCCCCTCAAGGAAGATGGCCGAGCATGGGAAATTCCCTTCGGTCATGGAGATGAGCTACAAGGTGCCACATCATATGGGCCTCCTACAACAAGACGAGGACAAGAAGGTCGAGCAAGGGCCATCCCCTTTGACCACTACGATGCGCACGAACCTCTTCAACAACATGAAGACGACGCCCATATTGGACTCATACTCCGAGTCAAGCTATGAGACCGCACATGAGACCTTATCTTTGGTCTTAGAGGAGAGTGATGATGTGCCATCTTCGGCCTTCATCCATGGCTACGACAACGACATGATTGAGCATGGAGACATTTGCACCTACATGTCTCTGACACCCATATGCCATGAGATGCCCCAATTGCCATGTGAGGAAAGCCACCAACACATGAGTGACATGAGTGACTCCACCATACGTGACACTGAGAGCATTTCCTATGAGAGGATGAGTGTGACCACCACTAGCCCCACACTTGAGAGCATGCCACACATCCTATGTGAGGTTGAGAGCCATTTGAGTGACTCCAGCAACCATATGAGTGAGAGCATCATACCAGGAGTGAGTGAGCCACAACACTTAGTGAGTGAGGCAGTTGCATGGCATGTGAGGCCACTATGATTTCTAACAACCTAACCTCTACTCCGAGTGTGTTTTCTTCTTTGGTGCTAGGTCTCCTACATGACGACATGCCTATCCTCGACGAGTCCATACCTCCAATGGAGACAACGATGGCCATGGTGGACGATGATGCACCCCCACATGGTTCCATCAAGATGAAGATGACCACGACTTGGTCTTAGACACCTCACCTACAACACATGAGCGATGCTCCAAAGGTAACATAAGTGATGGTGCTTCTCTTGTCCCACTAGTGGACTATTTTAGAAATGATTGCTTGCATGATGTTGACACACCTATACCCATGCTTCATGCTAGTGCGACTTATTCATGTCATGACTTATCTATTTATGATGAATATGATGACGAGCATGTTGAGTTGTCTAGTTGTGATGCTATGCTCCATAGGATATCATGTGAAAATTCTATTGGTCACATCATGTTTGACAATCCATTAACCTTGTCATATGCTATGAGTGAGATATCCCATATTGCATCATTTCAATCTCAACATAGTGACTATACATGCCCCATTCACATAAATCCTATTTGCACTTATGGCATAGATGAGGAGATGATGGTCATTGGCTTTTATTTTTCATGCGATGATATTGCCATGCTTCCTTTACATGATTTGCGTAATTCATCTACTATCCCATGCCATGATCACATTGTTCCAAATATGCATTGTTTTGGATGTTTTCAATATTCTCCGTGTGATGTTTCCATTAATGATCATGAGGAGACCCCCATAGTTTCCTCATATAGATTAGGAGATTTTGATACATCCAATCATTTGCATGCTTCCCATAATTGCTTGCACCATATGCATTCCATGAATAACAATGCTCTACATATTTCTTGTGATTCATTACACAATTTGAGTCTCCGTTATGCTATACATAATAACAAACCTATCATGATGGATGACATGTTTCTATATCACGCATCTCATTTATTAGAGCATTGGATAATTTGTGCTAACCAACACAAGCACGTGCGCATCATGATGGATGATGTGTACATCTACCACGCACACACAGTTTTCCCTTTGTCTTTGTTTTGTGTAGGTACTCACTTATACTCGTCAACCTCTCAATCTCAAGAGTTGACGAAACGAGCTCTTGAGAGCAAAGATGACTTGGGATCCCGTGAACTATCCTTCCCACCACTCTCTTCGTGCAATGACTACGGGCATCTCTCTCACTTGGCTCTCACACGGCTATGGTCTATATACCGCTCTCTCTCTCATTTTACCGTGTTCACTTTGCATGTTACGCTTGCTTCTATGCCTTTGCCATGCAATTGTGACCCTTGCTTGCATCTTCCCATGATTCACCATTATGCTACTCCTATGTGTATTTGCATGCTTGGTGGAGATCCTTGTTGCTTTTGCCATGTTTATCATGTACCTCATGCTATTGATGTTATCTTGCTCAGATCCTCCTTTCATGCTTGTGATATGTCTTGTGCATTATTCATACCCACCATTTGCGCACACGACATGATTGCCATGATTCCTTCTAGTATGTTGCATCTTTGCACTACTAGCTTGCCCTACTTGATTGCTATGATTGCTTGCTTTGTCGCATCACCCATGTTCAACTCTTACTCGCTTTCTTGGGTTGATGACATATATGCTCGTGCCTCTCACATGATACATCTTGTTCATTGTCGCTTGCCTCCAATCGTTGCATCTATGTTTATTGATCTTGGAGACTTGGACACCTTACTTGTGATGCATGCTTGTTTACTTGAGCCTTTGGTATTTGGTTGTTCTCGCATCATATGCCTCCATACTGTGAAATGCTCCCTTGTCCTTTCTTATGATGAGCATGATGCATACACTTGTTGGGTATCTTACCACCCGAATGATAGGTTTTGTACTTCTGCTAACCTGATTTGTTTTTGCGAGTGTTTGTCATGTTCTTTCATTTTGAAGGATTTACAAGGTGGTACCATCACGAGACATACTGGTTATGTGAAGGCATACAAGATGCGCAACTCCAACATCCTTGGGACATTTCTAAAGGTGACCTCCTTCCCTTTGAGCCATCTTCAAATAAGCATATTGGATGGGTTATTCTTTCATTGTTGTCTCCTTCTTGTTGTCTACATGATACATCTCGCGAACGGAGGAGCGACATTGGAGATTGGCTCGATGGACCTTCAAGTTGAGGAGCGCTCGTACTTATTGGAAGCACCTTCAAACCTCCACTCATTCCACAACATCGAGCATTGGTACTCCAACACCTCCATATTTGTTGATTGTGCTCACACATGTCATGCTCGATGGACATATCATACACATGAAAAAATTGCATCTTATGCATGGATTGACTCACATCATGATTGCCTTGTTGCATCTTGTATTCCCATGTCCTCCATGATATATGAGCTTGTGCACTTTCTTAGCAAATTTGTAGTGATCTTTCTTGATGGCATATTTATACATCATGATCATATTGCCCACAATCAATTGCATGATCACATACTCATATTGAGCATCCATTGCCATATTCATGCTATTGATAAACCGTCTCTCTATGACATCATTTTGCATCGTGGTTGCATTGATCACATTCACAACACCTTTGTGCACATGATAAATGAATTTGCTCCCATGAATGCTTTGCATACCATTCCATATCTTTTGGATAAGCTTCATGCACCTTGTCATGATCAATCTTGTCGCACGGACTCATTCTGACATGATGGACACTTTGTGTGCACTAACCATTGTATTTTCGAGTGTCGTTTGTGTTTGCTTTTCTTGCATGTATACCACTCCGGCGACAACTTGGAGTACTTGGATTGCGCAATGTCTTCAACTCCGTCCAACTACAAGTCCGTTGACAACAACTGTTTCCATGGTGATGAGGATCATGATCCAAGGTCAGATCTTTCCCAAGGGAGGGGAGATGATGCGGAGCATCCTACGATCATCCCCATGTACACTCGAGCATACGCCATTGGACACAAGGTGAACTCGCTCCTTTCTGAATCTTCCCTTTCCGCATGTAAGACATGGATGCTACTCCAAGCGGATGTTGTGCATACTCAAGTACACCCGAGGGGACCAAGGAGAGCCCAAGGACCAAGGCCAAGTGTGTGCGGGAGCGAAGGAAGGAGAAGGAAGAAGAGCCAGCTGCTACAGGCCCCGGACATCCGGCCCCAGCCCGGACATCCGGACCTACCCCCGGAAATCCGGCCCCTTCCTATCCAGAGAGCTCCGGAAGCGACCCCGACAGCCCGGACATCCGTCCCCATGCCGCGTACATCCGGCTCCTCCTGAAGCCCCGGACATCTGGCCCCTTCGCCGGGAAATCTGGAACACGCTAACCCGAGAGCAGAAGAATCTGACAACACCAGCCCGGACATCCGGCACCTGCCTGTGCCCAGAGATTGGGCTAAGGGCCCATGTATCCCCACTCTCACTTACACCTTCGTGGGCTAGCACTATATATACTCCCCCACCTCCTCCTAGTTAGGGTTAGCGTTGTGTTAGCTCATTTGTGAGATAGAGCTTCGCTCATCCATATCGGATCTACTCATTGAGAGAGACCGCGGCCCCTCTTCAGAGAAGATCCACCTTGGATTCAAGACGCCTTTACGGGAAGATCCCCTTGTGGATTCAAGACCTCCTCACAGAGAATAACTGTCTACCCTTTGTATCATCCCTTGTTGGATTTGGATCGTGTATTTCTTGTGTTTCGAGGATCTAGCACATGTGTGATTGTTCTTGTTGGTTTGAGTGATTCTCTCGTGTTTCCCCTCATGTTTCTCCTTGTGATTCCCCTCGTGTTCTTCGTGTTCTTCGCGGGATCCGCTCCTTTCATGAAAGATAGGGCCACTAGGGTTCTACCCTACATCATAGACCCTTCTTGAATACTGCAGGGGCCATTATTGATTGCAATAAAAACAAAGTCACTTTTCACATCAATGGTAATGAGCATATAGTGCACTTTCCAAAGAAACAGTTCCAAGTGAATGGTTTTAATGTTATTGAAAAATCTCCGACAATCACTATTGGAAGTTTTCAAATACCTCTATCTACTGTCAAAAAGAAATATGAGATGCTTATTGTTGGGGACATACATATCCCCATTGAGGTAACTTAGTGATTTACGAAAGTTCTTCGGTCTCATACTAATCGAAAGTGGTTGTTAATAAGACTTGATCAACCTTATTAATGGATCATTTTTGAACGGTATGAAGTTGATGAATGTAGTAAGCACTACTTTTTGTCCCTACTTTTTATTCGCTGTTTTTATTAGTTAAATAAAATAAAATGCCATGTTTTGTCTGTTTTCTGAATTTCCCGTGCAATAAAAAATAACCCAAAAATAAAAGTTCTCAGAATGCCTTGAAAATTTAATACAATTCTTTCTTAATATTTAAGAATTTTTGGTGCAATAAACATCAGAGGGAGGTGCACCAGGTGGGCACAACCCACCTGGGTGCGCCAGCACCCCCAGGCGCGCCCTGGTGGGTTGTGGTCCCCATGTGGGCCCCCTCACTTATCTCGGCATACCACATCATCACCTACCTCCGGAAAAAAATCTCCATTGCTCTCTCTCCCATGTTATTGCCCCCAAACCCGCGGATTTTGATCTCTTTGCTCGAAGCTCCATTTCCAAAACTGTTTTGGGGGATTGTTGCTTGGTATGTGACTCCACCGTTTGTCCAATTAGTTTTTGTTTTAGTGGTTTATATTTTGAGTAATTAGCTACTCTTGGTGGTGCTGTAGATGTGCTTGCATGTTGAATTCTTAGTGTTCTAAGTAGTTTGAATGCTTGCTTTGGCCTCTATGTACCCCTATGAATAGTTGGTATCATTTTTGTGAAGTTTTGTTGAAAAAATTTTGGGCTAATATATTTCAGAATTTTGTTCATAGGAAAAACATGAATATCTTTAGTAAGTTTGGCTCCAAGAAGAACTCCAAGGGTGTTATTGGGGAGTCATCTAATAGTGATCTCCATCCTTGGAGTTTGGTGGAGGTACGTGTCGGGGGCGATGCTGATTCCCGCCAACACCTATGGGGACAGGGCCCCTTTTCGGTTCGGTGGGGGCGGAGAGCGCACAAAGAGCGGATCGAGGCAGTGCACACGGGGAGATGTTTACCCAGCTTCGGGCCGCACGGATGCGTAAAACACTACTGCTGCTTGTTTGTGTATATTGGATTCTTGCTCAGGAGCGATGGACGCTGCCAGACTGAGCGTAAGAGTGTCTCTGGTGTTGAACGAGCCGAGCTGGCCGAGTCTCTGAACTCCCCGACCCTCGGAACCCTTTCTACGTTGTGCTTGGGCCTCCTTTTATACTCAAGGGGTCACCGACAGGGGGCAACGTAGACAAGAAGGGTAAAAATGGAAAAGGATGTGGTAGGTGCAGCTACCGCTACTGTGGATACAGTGCACCCTACCTAACTCTGACGGCAGGGGACAAGGGCATTAAATGCCTGTCTGAGTCTCCTAAACAGTGCAAAAGGTGACCGTTAGGAGTGCCACCGTTTGCCATGATGGGCTTCCCTTCATCTCCGCTTGCCACCACGTACCGCTAGCTGCACAGCCTCCCGCCACGTGCGCTCTGGGAGAGTCCCAGAGCGACACGTTAGCAGGTGAGCTGGAGCGCGGGCACGCAGTGGGGGTTTCCCGCGGCAAGCTCCTTGCCGCGGCCGTCGTCTTGTCGCTTCCGGAAGCTTGTTGCTCGCCGGATCTTGCCGGGACGCAGGGCGCGTCGCAGCAAGCTTTCTTGGTATGTCTTGAGTGGCCTTCCCGACAAGCTCCTCTTGCCGGGGTCTTGTCTCTTCCCGGCAAGCTCCTCTTGCCGGGGCCTTGGTTTGAGTACTTTGTTCTTGAATGGTCTTCAAGGGAACCACGGAGGGTCCTGGCGGTCACTCGGCAAGCCTTGCCGCGGGGCGCTGCAACTGCCCGTGCACGAGTTCGGGGTAATAGGGTACCCCTACTCTAGTACACCGACAGGAGCCCCCGGGCCTGGGCCATACACGATGCCGAGCGCTGTTGGGCCAGGCCCAAAATAGTGCACGGGCACGCCCGGCCTAGGTCACGCTGAATCTAACTCTGCTCCCACCGCGCACGCCCAGAACAGCACGCGTCAAACGCGGCGTCGTGGGAGAGATCGTGGGAGGCGTGCGTGGGGCTAAGCCCCCCGAGCATGCGTCAGGCCACGATGATGGGGACGATTCACGCCCTCCTCCTTAAACGAAGGTAGGTGTGAGGGCGCGGTGCATTTACTGGACGGGGCTGGTGCGCGGTTTTCGGGACGTCCACTCCCCGCATTCACGGGGCGGAGCGATGCTGCCTCATCTGTCGCCTTAGTTCTGCATCCTCGCCACGCGGCTCCCATGCGCTTGAGGTCATGGACGGTGGATTGGGAAACTGGGCCATTGCGAGCGGGTTGGCCCCGACTCCCTGCCCTTCCCGTGCCTTGATTCGCTGAGCGGGGCGGCCGAGCCCCCACCTCGCTCCTTTATAAAGAGCGGGATGGGAGCATGGAAAACCCGCACTCTCTCATCTTCTCCTTTCTTCAGCTTTTGCTCCCCTTTCTCTCATCTGCCATGGAGAAAGGGAACCCAGGCCCTTCCTCGGTGGCGGCGAGGGTCGCCGCCAGACAGCGCCTCTCTCCCTCTTCTATGCCCGTGGTGGCAGAGCCGGTCTTGAGGGGAAGAGGAAGAGGACGAGGTCGTGGACAAGGTCGAGGATGAGGTCGAGGCGCTCGGGGAAGAGGCGGACGGGGCGGCACGTCAACTTCACCTCCGCCGGCGGCTCTTCCCCCCACGGCGGTCCATATAGGGGACGACCCTTGCGAGTTCTTCGTCAGGTTGCGCCGGGCGCCTCGTCGTCGCCTCCGGCTTCCTACTCCGTTTGCGCGCGCGATGGAAGTGGAGCCTCCCGAGACGCTGAGACTGCACATGAGGGGTTGTGGGATCAGCGGCACGCGAGTCCGCGTCGCATTCCCAGCCCCTAATGTGATGTATCTTGATCGAGGGTGGAAGACGTTCGCCCGCATCCACAGCTTGACGGAGGGGTTTACCCTCCATTTTAAGTTGATGGAGGGTGATCTCCTCTCTGTCAAGGCCTTCGGGTGCTTCGGCACTCGGGCGAAGTGCTGTGTGGATAGCTCCTCCGACAGCGAAGGCTCCTCCTCGAGCGAGAGCGACGAGGAGGGGAGCGACAGCAACGACGAGGGTAGCGGGCGGCGAAGTAGCGGGTCCGACTAGGCGTCGGGCGCCGCCTTGCGCGGCACCGGCGACTCCATCATCCGCGTCGCCGGCTTCTTGAACTCCCCGAGGTCGTCTCCTTGGGCGGCTGGCGTAGGGAGGCTGCGGAAGGGGAAGAGGGCAGGCGACAAGGCCTTCAAGCCGGAGTACGAGGGCGTGGTTCCCTCGACAGCGTGCTGACGTCCCGCCGCCCCATCTTCGAGCCCCGCTTCCAGCGTCGCCGTCGCCGTCCAGCCTTCGGACGGCCCCCCGGGATGTTCCCTTGGTGTCTTCTGGCACCCGTAGCTCGCCTAGGCACTCCTTTTGCCCTTTTCGCCTCCTTGACCTGCCTCCTGAAAAGGGGGACAGGAAAGGGATCACGGGCATCTTATCTTTTTAATTTGTAAGCCTTCGGGCCTTAGCTGTATCTAAAATTTGTAATCCTCTCTTTCATGTTTTTCATCCTCTATGGACTGTACCTGAGTGGGATGTTTTTTAATGAAAGGGGATGCTTGCCGGGGTATTTGTCTCGCGAGTTAAACCCACGCCAAGGAGCAAATCCTTGGTATCCCTTGGATAGACATTTCATCTCTCGGCAACAGACCCTGCCGCCTTCCCATGTCGCTCGACCTTTCTCACGCTTTTGACGAAGGCAGGGACGAGGTGGGTGCGGTTTTCCTCGCTTCATCCCCTTGCTGCCGCGACTACGACCGATCTTGGCCCCAAGAACGAGCCCCAGGGCCTAGAGTCGAGGGAGCACGGCAGTCTCCGGGAAGAAACATGGTTTCGCATTCCCCAGTCCATAAGAGGATGCATGATGAAGGATGAAAGACTTATCTGATAGCGCAGCCCTCGGCAACTCTGGTTTGCCGTGGACGATTCTTGGCACTCACAGCCTCCGGCGATACTGGCTTGTCGGGAAGGCTCTTATCTTTAGCAGAGAACTTTGACGTTCTCGATGCCAGCTTCCGGCAAGCTGATTGCCCGGAAGGCTTTTATCTTCAGCAGAGAACTTCGACGTTCTCGATGCTGGCTTCCGGCAAGCTGGTTGCCAGGAAGGCTTTTATCTTCAGCAGAGAACCTTGACGTTCTCGATGCCGGCTTCCGGCAAGCTGGTTGCCAGGAAGGCTTTTATCTTCAGCAGAGAACCTTGACGTTCTCGATGCCGGCTTCCGGCAAGCTGGTTGCCAGGAAGGCTTTTATCTTCAGCAGAGAACTTTTGACGTTCTCGATGCCGGCTTCCGGCAAGCTGGTTGCCAGGAAGGCTTTTATCTTCAGCAGAGAACTTTGACGTTCTCGATGCCGGCTTCCGGCAAGCTGGTTGCCGGAAGGCTTTTATCTTCAGCAGAGAACTTTGACGTTCTCGATTCCGGCTTCCGGCAAGCTGGTTGCCAGGAAGGCTTTTATCTTCAGCAGAGAACTTTGACGTTCTCGATGCCGGCTTCCGGCAATCTGGTTGCCAGGAAGGCTTTTATCTTCAACAGAGAACTTTGACGTTCTCGATGCCGGCTTCCGGCAAGCTGGTTGCCAGGAAGGCTTTTATCTTCAGCAGAGAACCTTGACGTTCTCGATGCCGGCTTCCGGCAAGCTAGTTGCCAGGAAGGCTTTTATCTTCAGTAGAGAACTTTGACGTTCTCGATGCCGGCTTCCGGCAAGCTGATTGCCAGGAAGGCTTTTGGCGAAGAACTTCGTTGTTCTTGACACCGGCTCCCGGCAAGATCGTTGCCGGAAAGGCTTATGGCGAAGAACTTCGTTGTTCTTGACACCGGCTCCCGGCAAGATCGTTGCCGGGAAGGCTTATGGCGAAGAACTTCGTTGTTCTTGACACCGGCTCCCGGCAAGATCGTTGCCGGAAAGGCTTATGGCGAAGAACTTCGTTGTTCTTGACACCGGCTCCCGGCAAGATCGTTGCCGGGAAGGCTTATGGCGAAGAACTTCGTTGTTCTTGACACCGGCTCACGGCAAGATCGTCGCCGGGAAGGCTTATGGCGAAGAACTTCATTGTTCTTGACACCATCTCCCGGCAAGATCGTTGCCGGAAAGGCTTATGGCGAAGAACTTCATCGTTCTTGACGCCGAAAAGATTGGCCCTAAGGGCGTTGCCAGCCCCCGGGCCATAACTGCGTTCAAACATAGCAAGTGATTAGCGTCCGGAGTGCACTCAACTTGCTTGCGAATTTCAACTTTTGCTGCATATTCCCTATGCCTGCTGGAATGCTTTCCGGTGCGTATGATCCAGCCAGTAGCGCTTGAGGGAACGGGCCCTTAGCGGCTATTCGGGAACAACGCCTCCCGGAAAGGTTTACCTTCTTGGTTCTAGCGCAACTGCACAAGTTGCCGAGCGGACTCGAGGCAATCATGGAGCGCAACTAGCCCCGAGAAGGCTCCTCGGCATACAGGTCTATGCAGAAATCTCAAATAAATAGCGCATGCTATCTTCCTGTTCAACCCCTCTTTGTATGTCCACCCTACGCTTTCTAGGGAAACTTGCCGGTGCAGGCACCCTTGCCGCGAGCGCCGAGTGCGGAACTTCAGCAGCCTGCTGGCGGGGTCGCTACCGACAAGTAATCTTGTCGCAACTAGTTGCAGCTCGCTTAAGTTGTTGAGCGGACTCGAAACAAAGTAAGGGCGCTAGCAGCTCTCTTAAGTTGCTGAGCGGACTCGAAGCAAAGTAAGGGCGCTAGCAGCTCACTTAAGTTGTTGAGCGGACTCGAAACAAAGTAAGGGCGCGACTAGCTACGAGTTGATTCCTCCGCGCACAGGTTTTTCGTACAAAGAACAAGATCTCCAACGCGGATAACTTTATATAGAAAGGAAATATCTAAAGTTTTGCACGACTTAGCTTTTTTCCGTTGCCGCACTGGCGTCGTTCTTTTGCTCGCCCGCTCCTTGGGAGCCATGACGATGAGGATTTAGCTTGCGTGCCCGCCAGATCGGGTTCGCACGATCTCGACGCCCCTACCTGGCGCGCCAGAGATGTCGGGGGCGATGCTGATTCCCGCCAACACCTATGGGGATAGGGCCCCTTTTCGGTTCGGTGGGGGGCGGAGAGCGCACAAAGAGCGGATCGAGGCAGTGCACACGGGGAGATTTTTACCCAGCTTCGGGCCGCACGGATGCGTAAAACCCTACTGCTGCTTGTTTGTGTATATTGGATTCTTGCTGAGGAGCGATGGACGCTGCCAGACTGAGCGTAAGAGTGTCTCTGGTGTTGAACGAGCCGAGCTGGCCGAGTCTCTGAACTCCCCGACCCTCGGAACCCTTTCTATGTTGCGCTTGGGCCTCCTTTTATACTCAAGGGGTCACCGACAGGGGGCAACGTAGACAAGAAGGGTAAAAATGGAAAAGGATGTGGTAGGTGCAGCTACCGCTACTGTGGATACAGTGCACCCTACCTAACTCTGACGGCAGGGGACAAGGGCATTAAATGCCTGTCTGAGTCTCCTAAACAGTGCAAAAGGTGACCGTTAGGAGTGCCACCGTTTGCCATGATGGGCTTCCCTTCATCTCTGCTTGCCACCACGTACCCCTAGCTGCACGGCCTCCCGCCACGTGCGCTCTGGGAGAGTCCCAGAGCGACACGTTAGCAGGTGAGCTGGAGCGCGGGCACGCAGTGGGGGTTTCCCGCGGCAAGCTCCTTGCCGTGGCCGTCGTCTTGTCGCGTCCGGAAGCTTGTCACTCGCCGGATCTTGTCGGGACGCAGGGCGCGTCGCGGCAAGCTTTCTTGGTATGTCTTGAGTGGCCTTCCCGACAAGCTCCTCTTGCCGGGGTCTTGTCTCTTCCCGGCAAGCTCCTCTTGCCGGGGCCTTGGTTTGAGTACTTTGTTCTTGAATGGTCTTCAAGGGAACCACGGAGGGTCCTGGCGGTCACTCGGCAAGCCTTGCCGCGGGGCGCTGCAACTGCCCGTGCACGAGTTTGGGGTAATAGGGTACCCCTACTCTAGTACACCGACAGTACGACCGTGTGAATGGCCGCACACCCCGTTCCTGGAAGAGGCTGGAATCCTTCAGGAGTTCATGCAATATGCTGCTAATGCCGACCTCACCGACTTCATCACAGATGAGTGTGAACAGCACCAAATCCTCACAAACATCTTTGTTCAGAGCTTTACTTTCCTACCTAGGAATAATCCTCCTGAAGTTAGCTTTGATTTATATGCTAAAAACCATCAGATACCACTTACTGAATTTTGTGACATATGAATGATCCCTTCTGATGGGAGCTTGGCCGAACCTAGACCGGCTGGGTTTGAGGCCTTTTATCGCACTTCGACAGTGGGAGATGAGAGAGGGGTGTCAGCTACCACTGCCGCTGGCTTGCATTTTCCTGCTGTTCATTACTTTGCACTTTTCATTGAAAAATGCTTGCTTGCTAGGGAGAAGGTGGGTGCACTTAGTTCACCAGACCTTGCTGTTTTACGTCGTGCATTAGAGGGCGACAACACTTATAGCTTGGGAGCTATTGTGGCTCATCGCCTTCATCTTAATAAATCTCAGGGTAAAATACATGGAGGGATTTATGCTACTCGCTTGGCGGCTCACTTTAATGTTGGGATGTGCCCTCACAATTACCCTCTGACCAAGGTTTATCTAGATCGTGCAGCCATGGAATGCCATCATTTTCTTGTGAAGGATTATCCTCACATTCGTATTCCTTATAACCTGGTTTTTAGTGTTGAAACTCATGATATTATTCCGTTGCCTACCCCTGCCTTGTTTGATTCTGTTGCCAGGGGCGGATATAAGATCATGCTTGCGGACATCATCGCCTACCGGAATGCTCGGGCTACTGCAGAGGCAGCACAGGAGGAGCGTCCACAGTGGGCTTAGTGGATGCCCACTCCTCAGTACCCCTACTACCATCCAGATTTCTGATAAACTACCAATTTAGGCCAAAAGCCTAAGCTTGGGGGAGTACATGTTCCTCACCGACATTACATTCATGTTCACTTATTCATCTTGTTGGTGTTCACACTTTTTCATTGTATCATCCATGTTTAAATTTTATTTTTTCATGCCTTCTTCTTGTGTGTTTGAAAAACTTTAGAAAAACCAACTAAAAATTAGTTGTAGCTTGTTTACTTTCTATGCATGCTTAGCTGGAGTATTAAAAGAAAACCCAGAAAGATTTCCTTGTTCTTCTTTTGCTTGTTGGGAGCCTTCCCGTGTAAATAGTCTTTGTCATTTTTGCTTTTACCTTTTTTTGCTTGTTCAAGAAAACCAAAAACTCCAAAAATATGTGTTTCTCTGAATTTCTTTTCTTCTATTTGAGTTGTACCAAGGAGAAAACCATAATGAAAATGTTTAGTGGCTCTCTTTTGAATAATTGTTGAACTAATAAAGAGCTTGTTTTACCTTGTCTTCTCCTGTTGAATAAAATGTTTTGCAGATTCCAGCTTAGTCCATGACACTCTTGCACTATTATTGTTTTCACATCGTTCAGTCGTGCAAGTGAAAGGCAATAATGACGATATTCGATGAACTGGATGTGGCAGAGAGAAACTGGTATGAACTCAACTTGTTCTGTTTGTGTAAATATGTTTAACCTAGTATCCATGATTCAGCCCATTATGATTAAACATGTTTGCAATGACAATTAGAGATTATAGTTTCTCATGCCATGCATAAGTAGCTGGGAGTGAATAATGATTTATCTTGGATAGCAACATTGCGTTAAAATGATTGTGATGTAGTATGATGATATGGTATCCTCCTCTGAATGTTCAAGTGGCTTGACTTGGCACATGTTCATGCTTGTAGTTGAATCAAAACCAACATAGCCTCTATGATATTTATGTTCATGGTGTTCATATCCTACTCATGCTAGTGTCCAATGTTACTTATGCATAATGCATGATGATGATCATTGTTGCTCTCTAGCTGGCCGCTTATCAATCTAATTGCTAGCCTTCGCCTGTACTAAGTGGGGATTTTGCTTGTACATCAAAAAGCATGAACCCAAAGTTATTCCAGATGAGTCCACCATACCTACCTATATGCGGTATTACCCTGCCGTCCTATGTAAATTTGCATGTGCCACCTCTATAAACTTCTAAAAAATATATGTTTTGTGTGCCTGGATCATTCATGGAACGATAGGAGGTGGTCAGTATCTTCCATGCTAAGTGGGTTATTCTCAGGTCAAGTGTTTATTCACTCTCCATCACACGAGAAAATGGTGGTAATAGGGATACCCAGTCCCAAACTGCAAAATACAAAAAGAGTTAATCGCTCGAATAATCAAACAAAAACTCCCAATGGAGTCAAAACCTTTACTTTTATCGCTTGGGAACTGCCACTAGCGTATTTAGCATGGGCGATATTGATAACTAATAGTCTTGAAGTGAATGAGAAGGGTGCATTACTCAAAGTATCATTTATCTCTTGTTTAAAACTTGAGCTCTGATACCTCTGCAAATCACTGCTTCCCTTTGCGAAGGGACTATCTATTTACTTTCATGTTGTGTCATCACCTTCTAAAACAAGCGCTAGAAACTGAGAGAGCACATCTGTCATGGCTTATGCATTGTGTGTAGCTAATGTTGGGCGCATCATGACTGGATCTTTTCGACCATGAATTACAATGTTTAGTCGCTGCTTGGACTTTGGAGGTGCTTTGCCTTTATGTTTTGTGGTCTCAGAAAGGGCTAGCGAGATACCACTATTGTCATATTATATCATGGTTGTTTTGACAACGTGTTGCCATTTGAGATGTCTTATTATTGCTTGCTAGCTAATTATGTCATTGATACGAGTTAATATAATCTTTAAGAGTTATTGTCGGCATGTTTAGTTATAATGTTGGTTGAAAACCTGGGTGCTGTTTAAGATTATTTATGCAAACAAGAGCAAAAGAGTTCGTAAAAGTTTTTATTTTTCACTTTCAGTTTATCAACTGAATTGCTTGAGGACAAGCAAAGGTTTAAGCTTGGGGGACTTAATACGTCTCCAGCGTATCTACTTTTCCTAACGCTTTTCCTCTTGTTTTGGACTCTAATTTGCATGATTTGAATGGAACTAACCCCAGACTGATGTTGTTTTCAGCAGAACTACCATGGGGTTGTTTTTGGGCAAAAATAAAGGTTCTCGAAATGGAACAAAACTTTGCGAGGAATTTTTATATAATATATAAGAATTTCTGGAGCCAAGACCTACCGGAGAGGGCCCCCTGGGTGGGCACAACCCACCAGGACACGCCCCCTCTCCTGGCTCGCCCAGGTGGGTTGTCCCCACCTGGTGGCCCTGCCTACCATGAAACCAATGCTATAAAATCCTATTTTTGGAGAAAAACGAGGGAGAAAGAATTATCACGATCCACGAGACGGAGCCGCCGCCAAGCCCTGTTCTTCCTCGGGAGGGCAGATTTGGAGTCCGTTTGGGGCTCCGGAGAGGGGGATCTTCGTTCTTCGTCATCACTAACTCTTTTCCATCGCCAATTCCATGATGCTCCCCACCGGGAGTGAGTAATTCCTTCGTAGGCTCGGTGGCTAGTGAGAATTTCGATGATATTCATCATGTAATCGAGTTAGTTTTGTTAGAGCTTAATCCCTAGTATCCACTATGTTCCTAGATTGGTGTTGCTATGACTTTGCCATGCTTATTGCTTGTCACTTTGGGCCCGGGTGCCATGATTTCATATCTGAACCATTTATGTCATCATCACTATATCCATGTTCTAGATCCGATCTTGCAAGTTATAGTCACCTACTACGTGTTATGATCCGGTAACCCCGGAGTGACAATAGCCGGAATTTCTTCCGGTGATTACCATAGTTTGAGGAGTTCATGTATTCATCGTGTGTTAATGCTTTGTTCTGGTTCTCTATTAAAAGGAGGCCTTAATATCCCTTAGTTTCCAATATGGACCCCGCTGCCACGGGAGGGTAGGACAAAAGATGTCATGCAAGTTCTTTTAATAAAGCACGTGTGACTATTTACGGAATACATGCCTACATTATATCGATGAACTGGAGCTAGTGTCGTATCACCCTAGGTTATAACTGTCTCATGATGAATATCACCCAACAAGTCACTGATCCAATGCCTACGAATTTATCTTATATTGTTCTTGCTAAGTTACTACTGCTATCATTACTACTGCTATCTTATATTGTTCATCACTCCCGAACAAGTTATAACCTAGGGTGAGGCGCCCAAGAGGGGGAAGATGACCCTCCAGGACAATTCAGACTAAGATGCCGAACTGGTATCCAAAAAGCCTCCCAGGGCGAAGCCCCTGGCCAAATCGCAAGTATTTAGATACTTACTGTTTATCTTTCAGTTTTCCTATTTGCATTATATAATTTATTATGCCATGTGCCTTTCAGCCCTCCCCGCGATCTCTCGAATCCTTCATTTTCGAAGGGGAGTTTTCTGCGACTTGAGATGGCAGAGAGCGAGACGCCGCCACGAGCCCCCTCACCTATCACAATGGTTGACACAGAGGTGTTATCCCGAAGGACCTCTCCTGGTCGCGGAGGGGCGGGCGAGGCTGTCAAAAAGCGCTCGAGGTTAATACCTCGGCCACCGAAGACATAGGGGAGGCTACCCCTATGACAATCGATGGTTCGGACCATCAACACTCCGGGCCCCAGCCGGACACCGTTCCAGAGACCAATGTGGCTCCGGGATCAGGTGAGCGGCCCCCTTCGAAGGAGGAGGGAGCATCAGCTCCGTCAGCGACCTCCACTAATCTGGAGGCGCCGAACACTCTAGTGGAAGCACTGCAACGTGCTTCCATCATGGAGGAGCACTTCACCCTAATGGGTGTGGTGGTAGAGAAGGTTAAGTCTGCCAAGGGCAGACTGGATGAAGCTGTTACCAGTCTACTGACAGGCTTCAAGGTATGCGACATAATGGTCTAAATGCTTTCCCATATATAGAGGAATATGCCTGTGCACAGATAGTAGCCCCTGAGGCTTTGTCCGATGTAGAAGAAACCAGACAGAGGATCCACATAAAATATGGGAAAGCTAACATACTTCTCTATTCTTGTAACAAGTTTCCCTGTTGGCGGCAACCGCCCAGGCCACAGAAGTGTCTAAACTCAATCTGAAGCTTAAGCTGGCTGATGATACGCAAGGTATGCGTGTAATGTTAAAGGTTTAGTTTTACATCATAAGTGATAGTTATATTCGGAGATTAACTCATGTAATGCTTTGATTGTGAGTATAGTTGGTGCCGCCGAGGTCAAGACCCTGAAAGGCGCTCTTGACCAAGCCCAGAAAGAGGCGAAGGTGAACAAGGCAGCCGTTGACAAAGCAGCTGCAGAATTGATGATCGACCAGGCCGCCCGCCGCCAAAACGAAGCTCGGGTGGCTGAAGTTGAGCAAGAGCTTAAGGATGCCATCCTCAAATGTGAGGCTTTGGAGGAGAAGGCTTTGGCCCAATCGTCCGAACTCCCCAAAGCCCTCCAGGAGGCTAAAGAGGCGCGGGTCAAGTCCAGGAGTGCTCGCGAAGAGATCCGTCAAGCGAAGCAGATAGCGTTTGGTAAGGCCTTTCTTTTGCAGAGTATATTTGGAGGTCAAAGATATGCTTTGCTCACTCCAGTGTGGAGTTCTCCAGACGCGTTTGCGGATCTTCCAAGGAGTGCCGCTGATGCCGCACAGTTCTTTCGAGCCCGGGAGGGGAACTCGACCAAGAAGCTATTATGGTCGCAGTTTCTTGCGCCGGAGCCCCCGGCGCCACTGAACGACCAGCTGAAGCAGCTGATGGAGCTGCATAGGGTGGCCAGTTTGTCCATGAAGGATTTAATAGTCCGGATTTGGCCAGCCGAACCCATTCCCCATAGCTACTTCGGTTTGGTGAGGCGGCTCGTCGACGCGCTACCCCGGATTGATGCTATGAAGCGCTAGGCCTGCATAGAAGGTGCCCAGATGGCCTTCGCCCGTGTCAAGATGCACTGGGCAAAGATGAAGGCCACCGATGTGGCGACCGCAGGCCCGCCCGAAGGCAAGGACCACCGCAAGCAGGAGAGGTACTTCGAAGACGTCCTAAAGGGGGCCGAATAGTAGAGGGCCAGTGCTCTAAGGACGTGATATTTGATTAGGTGTGTGAAGGTTGTAAAAACTATGTTATGATCCTCGGCTTGTAATATATGTGCGCTTTTTTATGTTAAGCAATTTTCCTGCTGTGCGGCCATTTAATTCTAAAAGTTGCCAGTCGTCGGCTTCAGCCCCCACGTAGATGCTATGGGGGTGTTTGACATAGAGCGTGACCACACTTTATCCAACATCTTGGTCCATGAAGGAGGTGTCCACAAGGTGAACCAGGCAATCAGACTATGTGGCTTTATTACTTTCACTTAGCCATACGAGTTTGATGGTGGGGCTAAGTACTAGCCCCTTCTGTGTGCACGGCAATCCAAACTAAGGTGCCCTTTCCGCACGGCTGGATGAAGACCAGCCCCTCGTATAACACGGAGTAACTCACAAACGATTTGTAGTAAGTCACCTAATCATCGACCAGCTCTCACTGTATCATGACAATTAGTTTTCAGCTTTCTCTACTAAGGTATTTGACCGAGCGAACCAGAAATACAATCACAGTAGTTCTCCCTTTACTACCTTAGCCGAACGAGTGGAACGTAAGGTGGTAAGCACAGGAGCCGGGCAACCCAACTGTAGACCAAAGACATGATTTATAGGAGATGCATATAGAGCAATATTCGGGACAACAAAGAGTACCCTGTAGGTGTTTGGACTTTGAAAATGTGTGGAGCCGAATACAGCCCCCGGTGCTAAGACCATATTAAAGCGCGTGTGGAACAATCTGAAGTAAGGAGGGAATACATATGACGAAATAAACCAGTACCAAACAAAAGTGGTGATCAACCTTTTCCTTTATATCCTGGTTAATACTTCGAGAGGCGCTAGATAATGCCATGAATATCAAGGCTATGTTACATGCCGAGAATTTACACTAGGGAAAGTTTTACACAGGGACTAAAAAACAGTGGTCTTGAAGATCCCAGTGGTGCCCTGCCGCACGTCTGCGCCGTTTCTCCTTGGTGAAAATTCCTTGAAGAGGAAAAGTCGATGGGCGTCTATAAGAAAAGGGAGCTTGGAAAAGAGACCTTGCACGAGCATAGGGAAGGTAGGTTTTTAATGAACCTGTAGTATGGAAAAAGAAAAAGGAGAAAGAAAGTTAAGGTCCGAATATGGTCAATTCGCACTATAGACCTTTTCCATAGTATGCCTCTGGTGCTGCCCAAGGTATTTTAAGTGCGTAATTGTACACACACGGTACGTATGCCACAACCCTATGGGCAGATCGGCGGAGGCTGAACTGCTATTCAAGCTCTGGATCCGCCAAGCCGTCGTGTTGTAGCATGGACCGGACTTGCTTGGTAGCATCATGGGTCTTAATGACCGATGAGTTTTTCGGCTTGATGAGGCCGTTCTGTACCTCGGCTGCAAGGGCCGCAGTGTGCTCCTCAGTACGGAGGGAGCGCTCCATATTTCCATTGACTGTGATAATGCCGCGTGGTCCGGGCATTTTGAGCTTTAAATAAGCATAATGTGGGACTGCATTAAAGCGGGCGAAAGGAGTTCGTCCAAGCAGCGTGTGATAGCCATTGCGGAAAGGGACGATATCGAAGATCAACTCTTCACTTTGAAAATTATCTAGAGAGCCGAATACTACTTCCAGTGTAAAGGATCCCATGTAGTGGGCCTCTATGCCAGGTATCACTCCTTTAGTTACTAGGCTTGATTCTTAACGGGTCAATACCCATCTTACGTACAGTGTCTTGATAAATCAGATTGAGACTGCTGCCATTGTCCATAAGGACTCTAGTGAGATGGTATCCATCGATGATGGAATCGAGTACCAGGGCAACCGAACCTCCATGACAGATACAAGTTGGGTGGTCCCTGCGGTCGAAGGTGATCGGACAAGCTAACCATGGGTTGAATTTTGGGGCGACAGGCTCTACGGCGTAGACATCCCTTAGTGCGTGCTTGGGCACCCTCTTTGGGATATGTGTGACATATACCATGTTCATTGTTTTCACCTCGGGGGGAAACTTCTTCTGTCCCCGTGTGTTCGGAGGGCGGGGCTCATCATCGTCCTTGCTTAGAGGCCCTTTCCTATTGTGTTCGGTATTTAATTTACCGGCCTGTTTAAAAACCCAATAGTTTCTGTTGGTGTGGTTGGCAGGATTGTCAGGGGCGCCATGAATGTGGCAAGGCCTATCTAGTATTTTGTCAAAGTAGGATGGGCCGTCTCTATTTCCTTTGAATGGCTTCTTTCGCTGACCGGGTTTGGAGCCACTGAATCTGGCATTTACCACTGTATCCTCAGTTTCTTTGTTGTTGTTTCGACGCTTGTTTTATTATTGAGGGAGTCCTGGACTAAGGGGTCCTCGGGCATCCGGCCTATTGGACATGGTCCAGACTGATGGGCTATGAAGATACAAGACCGAAGATTCTCACTCGTGTCCGGATGGGACTCTCCTTGGCGTGGATGGAAAGCTTGGCGTTCGGATATGAAGATTCATTTCTATGTAACCGACTTTGTACAACCCTAGTCCCCTCCGGTGTCTATATAAACCGGAGGGTTTAGTCCGTGGAGACAATCATAATCACATAGGCTAGACTTCTAGGGTTTTAGCCATTACGATCTCGTGGTAGATGAACTCTTGTAATACTCATATTCATCAAGATCAATCAAGCATTAAGTAGGGTATTACCTCCATAGAGAGGGCCCGAACCTGGGTAAACATTGTGTTCCCTGTCTCCTATTACCATCAACCTCAGACGCACAATTCGGGACCCCCTACCCGAGATCCACCGGTCTTGACACCGACATTGGTGCTTTCGTTGAGAGTTCTGATGTGCCGTCATCAGAAGGTTCGATGGCTCCATCCATCATCAACAACAACGCTTCCCGGGGGGATGTATTTCTCCCTGGCTAGATCTTCGTATTCGGCGGCTTCGCACTGCGGGCCAACTCGCTTGGCCATCTAGAGCAGATCGACAGCTACGCCCTTGGCCATTAGGTCAGGTTTGGAAGCTTGAACTACGTCGCTGATATCCGCAGAGACTTGATTGTTGACGGATTTGAGCCCACGGCAGCCGCTCACTGCCATCGCGATGAATATGACCTAGATCTTTCATCGGACTATACCCAGAATATTGCGCCTGTAAGCGCTTTGGCCCTACACCCGGAGCAGCTTGCGCCATCCGAAGACGGGAGGCTTCACCCCGCCACGGAAGCCGCAGACACAGCGGCATTGGAGCCGCACACAGATCCAACCTCGAGCGGGATCTGTGTCACTGGACCCCCGGATTCATCTCCGGTCACTGGCTCCGAAGTGCGCGCATCCGCGTCTGTCGAGCCTTACTCGGCGCCGATCATCGAATTCAGTTCCGCGGACATCTTCCGGCACTCACCTTTAGGCAATGTGCTAAACTCATTAAAAACCCTCTCTTTAGCAGGGGACTCACAATCGAATTATATCCGGTTTGAACTAGGGGATGATGACAGGGAATTTTGCTTCCCACCCACCTCCCACTTAATAGCCACTGTCGAAGATCTAGCAGACATGCTCGACTACAACTCCAGAGACATCGGCGGTTTGGACGACGATGCCGAAGAGGAGCAGGCCCAAAACCCACCATTTACCGGGCGCTGGACGGCCACTTCCTCCTACGACATATACATGGTGGATACACCCAAAGAAGTTAATGGCGACGACAAAGAAGACCCAGTGGAAGATAAAACCCCTGCGATACGGCCAAAGCGCCGACGACAGTGGCGCCGCTCTAACTCACGGTGTGAAAAAGACAACAATACCGACACAGGAGAAAACAATACTCTAGACGATGGTGGAGACAATGAAGACCCCGTTGAGCCAGCTTCCGAATAGGCCGAACGGGAAGATGGGCGAGTCAGCCCTGATGAACAGGCCGTGCACGAAGACTCGGAGGACATCAATTATCTTCCACTCTCCGAGGATGAGGTGAGCCTCGGGAATGAGGATTTTATCGTGCCTGAGAAACCTCTCGAGGAGGAGCGCTTCAAGCACCGGCTAATAGCCACTGCAAGGAGCCTGAAAAAGAAATAGCAACAGCTTCAAGCTGATCAAGATCTGCTCAATGATAGATGGACTAACGTCCTGGAAGCCGAGGAATACAACGTCAAACGACCACTCAAAAGCTACCTGAATCGCAAATTACTACCTCAATTCGATGACGAGGTGTTGGAGCCCATGCCATCAGCGCACAATGCGGCTGACCGACCACTACGTGGTCGGGACAAAGCGGCGACCCGAGCCAAACACCAGCCCGCACTACCTTGCCGTCAAGGCAGCAACAAAACTGCTCAGGGATACACGTATGATCTCCGGTAGGGCCTGAAGAATAAAGCAGGCCCGGCCAGATCGATCTACGGATCACGAGGGTGGGCCTCAACGCGCGATGATGGCTAGCCAAACATGGCCAGCACAATTATGTCCGAGCCAAAAACCGCAGACGGACTCCATCCAAACTACGTCGCGACCTGGCCTGATATAGAGGCGGCGCACACCCCCTCTGCTTCACTAATGAAGTAATGCAACATGAATTCCCAGAAGGGTTCAAACTCGTAAATATAGAATCATATGATGGAACCACAGATCCTGCAGTATGGATTCAAGACTTTATTCTCCATATTCACATGGCCCGCGGCGATGATGTTCATGCCTTCAAATACCTCCCCCTAAAGCTCAAGGGGCCAGCTCGACACTGGCTGAACGGCTTGCATGAAACTCCATTAGCAGCTGGGAGGACTTGGAATAAGTCTTCCTTGACAACTTCCAAGGTACATATGTTCAATCTCCAGACGTCGACGACTTAAGTCACATAATCCAACAGGCTGGAGAGTCAGCCAGGAAATTCTGGACTAGATTCTTAACCAAAAAGAACCAGATCATCGACTATCCGGATGCCGAAGCCCTAGCGGCATTTAAACATAGCATCCGGGACAAATGGCTCGCCCAACACCTCGGCCAAGAAAAGCCGAAGTCCATGGCATCCCTCACGGCACTCATGACCTGCTTTTGCGTAGGCGAAGATAGCTGGCTAGCCCATAGCAATAACAATACTAGCGAACCTGGCACTTCGGAAGCCAGAAATAGCAACGGCAAGCCCCGACACAACAGACATAAGCGTCGAAGCAACGAAATAATCAGGGCCCTTCCAGCCTGGACCGCATACTCGATCGCCCATGGCACCCCTGATAAACCAGCCAATCATACCCATAGGAGTTGTTGGGTCTTCAAACAGGCCGGCAAGTTAAATGCTGAAGAGAAGGAGAAGGAGTCGCAAAGCGAGAACGACGACGAGGAGCCCCGTCCACCGAACACAGGGGGACAGAAGAAGTTCCCCCTCAAATCAAAACGGTGAACATGATATACGCCACCGATATCCCCAAGAGGGAGCGCAAACGCACGCTCAGGGACGTATATGCGATAGAGCCAGTCGCCCCAAAATTCAACCCATGGTCGTCATGTCTGATCACCTTCGATCGTAGGTACCATCCGACCAGTATCCGTCATGGCGGGTCAGTTGCACCGGTCCTCGACCCAATAATTGATGGATTTCACTTCACACGAGTCCTCATGGACGGCGGCAATAGCCTTAACCTGCTTTACCAGGATACAGTGCGAAAAATGAGCATCGATCCATCAAGGATCAAGCCCACCAAAACTACCTTTAAAGGAGTTATACCAGGTGTCGGTGTCAAAACCGGCGGATCTCGGGTAGGGGGTCCCGAACTGTGCGTCTAGGCCGGATGGTAACAGGAGGCAAGGGACACGAAGTTTTACCCAGGTTCGGGCCCTCTCGATGGAGGTAAAATCCTACGTCCTGCTTGATTAATATTGATGATATGGGTAGTACAAGAGTAGATCTACCACGAGATCAGAGAGGCTAAACCCTAGAAGCTAGCCTATGGTATGATTGATGTTTTGTATCTTGTCCTATGGACTAAAACCCTCCAGTTCATATAGACACCGGAGAGGGTTAGGGTTACACAAAGTCGGTTACAATAGTAGGAGATCTACATATTCGTATCGCCAAGCTTGCCTTCCACGCCAAGGAAAGTCCCTTCCGGACACGGGACCAAGTCTTCAATCTTGTATCTTCATAGTCCAGGAGTCCGGCTGAAGGTATAGTCTGGCCATCCGGACACCCCTTAATCCAGGACTCCCTCAGTATCCCCTAACCTGGCTTCAATGACGATGAGTCCAGCGCGCAGATTGTCTTCTGCATTGCAAGGCGGGTTCTCCTCCAAATTCCGTGTACCTATTGAATAAAGTCCGGTTTCTTGTAGATGTTGCGCTCCTTGGCTTCTACGCCCAATAATGGTCGCCTCCCACGTGTCAAAGGAATATGAAAAGTCTGAGTGTTTTTACATTCACACCCCTAGCTGCGTAAATGAGCTGACCTATTTAAGGGGACGAGGATTTAGATCCAAACCACATCTTCCCCCCTTCACGAGTGTTCATCAGAGCGCATCCGACAAAGGTCCATTCCACCATGGCCAGCCGTCGCAACTCCTCCTCTCGCCCTTCCAGCCCTAGCCTGGATATTGGGAGAGATGCTCCATCCTGCATAGCGAGCTAGTGACGCTCCAGACCAAGGGATTTCTCCCCCCGGCCTATATGGTCCCGGTTCGAGCCGGCCTTGCCATCATAATGGCGGAGAGCAAGCGGAGAGTGCCCCTAATCCCACCAAAGGAGAGTGGGTGTGACTCGTCCCTTATTTAATAAGAGGGCTCGGATTTCCAATCCATCCATTTCTCCGGGGGCTCCTGGAGTTCTATGGCCTCCAGCTACACAATCTCACACCTGCCTCCGTATTGCATATAGCGGGCTTCGTAGCCCTCTGCGAGCTGTTTTTGGGTATCGAGGCTCACTTCGGGCTATGGAAAAGGTTATTCTGCCTGGTGCCCCGCTCTAAGGAGGGGTCAATGTATCAAGTGGGCGGAGCCGAAGTGTGGCGCATCGCCAGGACCGGATATCTATCCGGAACCCCAAAGAAGGCGTCCGAAGACTGGCCTTCGGAATGGTTTTATATAGAGGATGTCCCGCTACCGGATCCTGTTCGGATTGGCCTCCCTGAGTTTGACAGTGCTCCCTTAAAGAAGCGCCTAAGCTAGCGTCCACGGAGCCCTCAGAGGGAAAGTGACAGGGACATCATTTACCTGATGGGCCGAATAAGATTGTTAGCCCATTCCGGACTGACCATGATCGGGGTTATGGCTGAATGCATCATGCGGGGGGTGCAACCGCTTCAGTATAGAAGCCACCCCATGTGGGACTTCAACGGGGAGGACGACGTCACCCGCTACGGCCATAAGCGGCCGGATTCAGCTGCCGCTCTACTAAAGATCTTGTCCACTTTGTATAAGGGTGAAGAGGAGGAATTTCTCCACGTCAACCCACAGGGTGGATTCTAAATGCACAATCCCCCAAGCTGGGTAAGCGGTCGCATTTACTTGCCCATCCGTTTTGTATTCCCATCGTTAAATATTCAGTCTGACGACTTCAACGCAGGAACTGCACCGGGATGTCAACGAAATAAGCAGCCCTCCTCCACAACCCGAGGACCCAGGACGGTCCCTCGACCCGGCCTCTCAAGAGGATCCGGACATATCTGTGGAGCTGATTGATGGAGTGTTCCATCAATTGAGCAAGGACAATGCCTTGGTGGCCATTACAGCCGATTACCCCGGGCTAATCCCGGCCTCCCAGGTAACTGAGATCGAAGTCCCAGTACCCCGAATAGGTGTCCGCCCTCTCTTGTTTTCATTTTCCTGATTACAACCGAACTTTGCAGGGGAGGTTTTTGAGGCGGAAGGCCGAACCTGCGGCGACAAGCCAACGAGGGGCCGTAGGGCCCCGTGTGCAGAAAAAAAGTGTAGTCCAGACCGAGGCGTCAGCGCAAAGGTATGGCGCGCCCCCTTATCCCAGGTGTGATACCTTCGAGGCACATTGACACTCGTGTTCTCTTCAAGACAAAGAGACCTCGCCGGACTATATTCAGAGAGGCTGTCAATCGCGCCTCCACCGGCCAGGCTCCAAAGCCTGGTCCGGAGGCAGAGGCGAACGCAAGACGCGCGCCAGACACTCCTCCGACTGAGGATGTGGACGGGTTGTCTGCCACCAACTCTGAGGTGGAGAGTGCCATGAACCACAGGCGTCGCCGGACAATTCTTCACGACGCTTGTTTGTCCCAAGGGCCATTAGATGCCTTCAACTCGGGAGATGCGTACCTCCATGCCGCTCAAAATGGTTTAGCCAGAGCCACAGAGCAATATGTAAAAGACATACAGGTAAGAAAATTTTGGTAATTATATATATATATATACCAGTAGCCCCCGAGACTTGAAACTGTTAGAATCACTGATTTAAGGATCATTTGTTATGCCGGTTCTTACAGAAAAGAATTCCCTACTGTCCAGGGAGCTGGAAGAGTGCAAGGCCCAACTTGAGGCCGCACTAGCCACAGCAGGGGAGTCCAACGAGACCCCCTCTGGTAATATACGCTTCAAAAGATAAGTATTTTGCGAAGCACGACATGGGTGCGAATCTGACAAATGAAATTGCAGATGGCGCCGGATTGAATCCGGAAAGGCAACACCTCCTACGCTAGCTAAAGGCTGGTGAGAAGGTGCTGACAAAGGTGAGGCGGGAGAAGAACGATCTCCAAGATGCCAACACCAAGCTGGGCGTCGAGCTGAAAGATGTTCGTGCCCAGCTGTCAGACTCCGTGAAGGAGAATCAGTGGCTTCGGCGTGGCATATTTAGTAAGTGCTTGAACGAACTTTTGAAAGAAAGTTCGGCGGGGAAGTCGACTAACAGAGCAATGTCTACGGGTGTGCTAACAGGTTGTCCTACTGAGGAGATGCCCGGTTCTACGGGGGACCTTCTTCCCGAGCTCTCGCAACTGCTCGATCGAGTTCGGCAGGCGATGCAAGGCGTCGCCCAGGCCCTGTGGCCATCCATCTCCATGCCCGAAGGTCTTGGAGAGCTTGCGGAGAAGCTAAAGGGAGCACGGTGGCGCTTCTGATTGTGGAAGATATCGTCCTGCCGTCAAGGCGCTAGGGAGGCCTGGGCCATGGTGAAGACGCGGTACACAAAGGCTGACCCCAACCACATGGCCGAGGTCAGTCCTGTAGGGCCCGATGGGAAGGAGATCCCTGTAAGCTTAGTATACAGCCAAGTAGAGTTGGCCGCAAAGTATTCCGAGCAGGACTGTAAATTAGACAGCCTGTTAGATGGTATTGAAGAGGAATACAATCAGTCAAAATGACAATGTAATTTAATTGACATTTATAATGCCTTCTAGCCGGATTGTAGATCATTTGTCATGGCCGACCTTTTTGCTTCAGCCTCGGGACCCAACGGTCCGGAGTGTGTCCGAATTCCCATGCGGTTATATAGGAACCGGGGAATGCTTGGAGACCAGGCGTAGGGGTCATTAGTGCGTGAACAGACAAGTGCCCGACTAGTTATGTTATATTACATGGTTAGTAAGAAACATCTTCCAGGGAGAATAGTTCCGTTAGGGGTTCCTTTCCCTGGGAGGCATGCCCTAAAGTGCATGTCCATGCTGCAAAAAGAAACGTAGGAAAAACATCTGGGGGCGTATAAAAAAGATCATCTTTAGTTCACCGACCGAATATTCCCTTAAGAACGCTAGCTTTTGGCTTCACCCAGTCTGAGGTACACGTCTGGCTGACCCGGAAGTAACAATCACAGAGGTGCTCCCTTTACCACCTAGCCGAACAATCGGGAACGTAGGGGTAAGCACAGGAGCCAGGCAACCCAGCTTGGCCAAAACTTAATTCATATCGATGCATATAATGGTGAATGAAAGGTACATGCGGAAGTGTGACACATGTGTTGGGCATGAAGCCCGTATAAATAAGCTTCTGTTTAAAGAAGCCCCCAGGTTTAATGAGCGCAGATAGCATGTCACTTTATGAGCCTTTAAAGGCTATAAGAGAGAGAGAGAAGAAGAGGAATGTAAGACAGAAAGTATATAAAAAATGGACAGAGGAAGGAGACGAACACAGAGTCTGGCTCTAGGCATAGAATCTTCGGAGACGGGCTGCGTTCCATGGGTTCGGCTCGAGTCGGTTATCCGTTGCATCTCGCAGGCGGTACGCTCCACCAGTCAGGACTTGGTCAATTATGAAGGGACCTTCCCACTTGGGCTTGATTTTGTCCTTTTTCTTGTCCGGTAGTCGTAGAACTAATTTGCCAACGTTGTAATTTTTGGCCCGTACTTCTCTGCTTTGGTATCTTCGAGCCTGCTGTTGATAGAATGCAGAACGGGCTTTTGCCACGTCACGCTCCTCCTCCAATGCGTCCAAGCTGTCCTGCCGATCGAGCTCGGCTTCTCTTTCTTCGTACATGCGCACTCGAGGTGAGTCATGAATTATGTCGCAAGGCAAAACTGCCTCTGCGCCATACACCATAAAGAATGGTGTGTATCCGTGGTGCGATTCGGCGTGGTCCGTAGCCCCCGAAGTATGGAGTCGAGCTCCTCTACCCAGTGCGTTGTAGATTCCTTAAGGGACCGCACTAATCTGGGTTTGGTGCCACTCATGATAAGACCATTTGCACGTTCGACCTGGCCGTTAGTTTGTGGGTGATAGAAGGAAGCATAATCGAGCTTGATGCCCATGTTTTTGCACCAGAGTTTTACCTCATCGGCCATAAAGTTCGTGTCGTTATCCGTGATGATGCTGTGGGGGACGCCGTAACGGTGTACAACCCCGGATATAAAGTCTATCACCGGTCCGGATTCGGCCGTCTTAACGACCAGTAAGTATTTTTGCTTGTGGGTGCCGCCTTTAAGGGGTCTAACCATGTCAAGACCCCAGACCACGAAGGGCCAAGTGATGGGGATATTTTGGAGGGCGGTGGGTGGCATATGGCTTAGGTTTGCAACGAGCTGGCAACCGGTGCATCGTTGGACTAAGTCCTGGGCGTCTGCCCTGGCCGTCGGCCAATAAAAGCCTCTACGGAAGGCCTTGCTTACAAGGGACCGAGCTGCCGCGTGATGACCACCGAGTCTGGCATGAATTTCAGCCAGGAGGTTCTGCCCTTCCTCTTCGGAGATGCACCTTTGAAGGACTCCGGTAGTGCTTTTCTTATAAAGCTCTCCCTCGTGGACTTTGTAAGCTTTGGATCGCCGCACTATGCAGCGTGCCTCATTTTGGTCCTCGGGGAGTTCCTGCCTAGTAAGGTAGGCGAGGAATGGTTCTGTCCATGGGGCAATAACGGCCATTATTACATGGGCTGAAGGTGTTATTTCATTGGCAGAGCCTCTGATTGTGTCGGAATGTTCGGTGTCGGGCAGTGCGTTTGGGTCCGGGCTATTATTGTTTGGCTCCCCTTCCCATACTACGGATGGCTTGAACAGCCTTTCCAAGAAGATGTTGGGGGGGACTACATCGCGTTTTGCGCCGATGCGTGCCAGGACATCTGCCGCCTGATTATTTTCCCGGGCTACATGGTGGAATTCAAGCCCTTCGAACCGAGCTGACATTTTTAGGACGGCGTTGCGGTAAGCTTCCATTTTTGGATCCTTGGCATCGAAGTCTCCATTTATTTGGAATATTGCGAGGTTCGAGTCCCCGCGCACCTCTAGGTGTTGAATGCCCATGGATACTGCCATCCGGAGACCATGTAAAAGGGCCTCATATTCAGCTGCATTGTTGGAGTCCGGGTACATAATCTGGAGTACGTATTGAACTATGTCTCCTGTGGGGGACGTCAAAACGATGCCAGCCCTCAGTCTAGCCAACATCTTGGAGCCGTCAAAATGCATGATCCAATTTGAATATGTGTCGTACTCTTTAGGGAGTTCGGCCTCCGTCCATTCTGCGACGAAGTCGGCCAAGACTTGCGACTTGATGGCTCGCCGTGGCTTATAAGTTATGTCGAACGGGAGGAGCTCAATGGCCCATTTTGCAATCCATCCCGTTGCGTCACGGTTGTTTATAATATAGTTAAGTGGTACATCCGAGGCTACTGATTGAACAACCTTGAAAGTAGTGTCGTAGCTTTCGGGATGCCATGAATATCGCGTACGCAATCTTTTGATAATGCGGGTACTGTGATTTGCAGGGAATGAGGATAGTGGACACATAATAGACCGGCTTTTGAAGGGGGAATTTGTGTCCGTCCGTTTCTCGTTCGACGACGAGTACTGCGCTTACAACCTGATGTGTTGCTGCAATGTACAATAGCATTGGTTCGCCAATGTTTGGCGCGGCCAGTACTGGGTTTGTTGCCAATATGGCTTTTATTTCGTCGAGTCCGGCCATGGCTGCATCTGTCCATTTGAAGTGTTCGGTGCGCCGAAGGAGGTGGTAAAGGGGTAGGGCCTTTTCTCCCAAGCGGGAGATAAAGCGGCTTAGAGCCGCCACACATCCGGTTAACTTTTGTATTTGTTTGAGATCCTTTGGGATATCCAATTGCGACCGATCTTGGATCTTGGCTGGATTTGCTCCAATTCCTCTACCGGATACAATGAAGCCCAAGAGCTTTCCGGCTGGGACGCCAAAAACGCATTTTTCCGGGTTGAGCTTGATGTCGTATGTTCGGAGGTTATCGAATGTGAGCCTCAAGTCGTCTACTAGAGATTCGACATGTCCTGTTTTGACGACCGCATCATCTACATATGCCTCCACTGTTTTGCCGATCTGGTTTGCCAGACATGTCTGAATCATGCGCTGATATGTTGCGCCGGCGTTTTTGAGCCCGAAGGGCATTGTGTTGAAGCAGAATGGGCCGTATGGTGTGATGAATGCCATTGCGGCCTGGTATGGTTCTGCCATATTGATTTGATGGTAGCCGGAATATGCGTCGAGGAAACACAACGAATCGTGCCATGTGGTAGCGTCGATAATTTGATCGATGCGAGGGAGGGGGAAGGGAACCTTTGGGAAAGCCTTGTTAAGGTCCTTAAAATCAACGCACAGGCGCCAGGATTTGTCCTTCTTTGGTACCATCACCAGGTTTGCTAGCCAGTCCGGATGTTTTATATCTCTGATGAATCCGGCCTCCAATAGCTTTGCTAGCTGTTCTCCCATGGCCTGTCTCTTAGGTTCGGAAAAACGCCGAAGAGCTTGTTTGACAGGCTTGAATCCTTTTAGGATATTTAAGCTATGCTCGGCCAGCCTGCGTGGGATTCCTGGCTTGTCTGAAGGGTGCCAGGCGAAAATGTCCCAGTTCTCTCGTAGGAACTCTCGCAGTGCGGCGTCTACATCAGGGTCTAAATGTGCCCCGATGGAAGCTGCTTTATTGGGGTCCGTTGGATGGACCTGGAATTTGACTATTTCGTCCGCCGGTTTGAAGGAGGTGGACTTGGATCAATTATCGAGTACCACATCGTCCCTATTCACCATAGAGGGCAGCGCAGTCAGTTCCTCAACCGCTAGGGCTTCGGATAGTGCCTCGAGGGCCAATGCGGCTGTCTTGTTTTCGGTGCGGAGTGCTATGTCCACATCACTAGCGAGAGTGATGATCCCGTTAGGCCCGGGCATCTTGAGCTTCATGTGCCCGTAATGGGGTATTGCTTGGAAGATTGTAAACGCTTCCCGCCCTAGCAGAGCGTGATAACCACTGCTGAATGGAGCCACATGGAACGTGACCTCTTCGGACCTGTAATTATCCGGCGTGCCGAACACCACATCTAGTGTTATTTTTCCTGTACAGCGCGCTTCCCGACTAGGGATTATTCCTCTAAAGGTTGTGCTGCTTCGCTCAATGCGGTTCCAGTCTATTTCCATTTTTTGAAGGGTTTCCTCATAAATGAGGTTCAATCCACTGCCGCCGTCCAGGAGTACCTTTGTAAGACGAAAGCCATCCACTATTGGACTAAGGACCAATGTTGCTGGTGCTCGGGCTATTCGGAATTTAGGTTCATCACCGACGTTAAAGGTAATAGCCGTGTTACTCCATGGGTTTATTGTTGCTACTTGGTAGACTTCGGCAAGGCTGCAGAGTGTCCTTTTTCGCATATTATTTGATGCAAAAGTCTCGAAGACTGTTAATACCGTATTGGTGTCTCTGGGGTGGCTTTCTGTGGCCTCCGGAATTAGGATATTTTCGCCAATTTTGCCACTTGCCGGAGTATCCAACATGCTCTAAGGCTGTGAGTTGGTGTGGCGTCCTCTGTAATTTGAATTTTACAGGGTCCATTGAGCCATCCTTCCAGTACGGTTCCATGCCCTGTAGAGGGTTTTTGCTTTTTAGTGCTTGACCCGGGTGTGTGGCGATGATGCACCCTTTTATTCCGGACTGGGTTTGTATTCAGGGCCGGATCGTACCAAAATTTTATTTTGGTTTTCCAGGCCCTTTCCATCGCACAGTACTTTCGTACGATGGACGCCAAGTCAGCGAAGCGTGTAATATCACGGCGACTAATGGCGTTGAGGATTCCCTTGTCCGTGCAATTATTGCAAAAGATTGAGACTGCGTCTTCCTCGTGGCAGTCCTTTATCCTGTTCTTAACCAGGAGGAATCTGGCCCAGTAATGATGTACTGTTTCATCGGGCTCTTGCCTAATTTGGGATAGATCGCTTATGTTCGGGTGGGTGGGCGGAATTAAATCCGAAGCCTCATCCCATCTGAGGCTCAGAGGCCGAGGAATTTCCGAACTCGAGAATTTGGATTCCTGGATGCTGTCCAATGAATCCAGCCCGTCGCCTGACTCTAAGTTCAGGTCTTGAGTGATATCCTCCCCTCCGCGGGTATCCGGCTTGGAGGGATCGGGAATCCGGACATAGCAAGTCCTTAAGATAGATGAAGGGTCGCCACACTGTCCCTCTACCACGGCAACATGATGGGTGACTTAGGGAGAGTTAATCTCTCTTAGATCGGGTTTAGGCCCAATCTGGTCGTAATCCGTAGCGACTCCCAGGGCGGCGATGCGATCCAAGAGCTCGTTTATGGAGGAGAGCTCCACTGGATCTAACTGCTCGGCGCGTTCCGAGCTGACATGAAGATTGTTTTCGATGGCTCGAGAGGTCATCATCGGTGCAGAAGCCGAACAGGCGGTCATAAGAAAACCACCTAGCCTAAGGGTTTGGCCGACAGCCAAAGCTCCATTAGCAACGGTGCCGTCTTTAAAGACGGGGCGAGGCATCCTTCTAGATGGCGACGAAACAGAGGAACTCTCAATGAAAGCACCAATGTCGGTGTCAAAACCGGCGGATCTTGGGTAGGGGGTCCTGAACTGTGCGTCTAGGCCGGATGGTAACAGGAGGCAAGGGACACGAAGTTTTACCTAGGTTCGGGCCCTCTCGATGGAGGTAAACCCCTATGTCCTACTTGATTAATATTGATGATATGGGTAGTACAAGAGTAGATCTACCACGAGATCGGAGAGGCTAAACCCTAGAAGCTAGCCTATGGTATGATTGTTGTTTTGTATGTTGTCCTACGGACTAAAACCCTCCAGTTTATATAGACACCGGAGAGGGTTAGGGTTACACAAAGTCAGTTACAATAGTAGGAGATCTACATATCCGTATCGCCAAGCTTGCCTTCACGCCAAGGAAAGTCCCTTCTGGACACGGGACGAAGTCTTCAATCTTGTATCTTCATAGTCCAGGCCAAGAGTCCGGCTGAAGGTATAGTCCGGCCATCCGGACACCCCTTAATCCAGGACTCCCTCACCAGGTGTAGAGGCCCGCTGCTCGGGCTCAATCACATTGGAGGTCATCTTCGGATCTCCGGACAACTTTTGAAATGAGGAGTTAATCTTCGACATCGTCCCCTTCCGCAGTGGCTATCACGCACTGCTCGGACCAACTGCATTTGCCAGATTCAATGCAGTGCCACACTATGCTTATCTGAAGCTCAAGATGCCCGGACCATGCGGTGTCATAACAGTCAATGGAAATACGGAGCGCTCCTTCCGTACCGAGGAGCACATCACTACCCTGGCAGCAGTGGTATAGAGCGGCCTCCACAAGCAGAACCTTAATTCGGCAGCCATACTCCCGGGCACTGTCAAACGAGTCCGGACTACTCTGCGCCAGGACAGCCCAGCTCATCAAGAGCTGAACTAGAAATTCGGCCTCCATCCCAGACCACACCAAGTGGCAGCGTTCGCGGTGCGCGTACATAACTACGCACTCAAAATACCATGGGCATAGACGGAGGAATAATAAGATTATGATCCATAATATGGCTCGACCTCCCCTGGACACACATGCTTTCACTTTTCTTCTTCTTTTCGTTTCTCCTCTTCAGGTTTCTTTTCTGCAAGCCCCTCTCGACGGCCTCATAATCGGTCCTTTCGAAGGACGGACACACTAAGGTGGCAAGTAGCACAAACGTGTGGGGGAATCTCTAGATGTTCTTCTCAACGATCATTCTACTTGCTTTCAGGACCCGTACGCAGCTCCTCCTTGGTCATGGCATGTTAAATAGCCGTTGTTGCTTATCACACCATTTGTACAAAATACGCTTTGACGTATTAATCAAACTATAATGGAAATAGTTTGTGGCCCAACTTCTGTGGCACTAGTTTGCTCTTTTGATAATCTTATCAAATTGCAACCATACACTTTGGTACACTTTAATCCACCAGGGGCTTCATTGTGCCCCATAACACGACAACAAAGTCCGAACACTTTTTACAGTATAGTTCGGCACCCCAAATTTAGCATTATATGCATTGGCTCCGAATCATGTCTTTGGTCAATAGTTGGGTTGCCCGGCTCCTATGCTTACTACCTTACGTTTCGCTATATCGGCTAGGGTGGTAAAGGGAGAACTACTGCGATTGTGTCCTAGTTTATCCGGATGAGCACCTTAGTAGAGAAAGTCGAAAACTGACTGTCATGATGCGGCAAGAGCCGGTCAGCTCTTCGGAGGTTTCAAATCTTTAGAGATTTTTTCCGCATTGTGCCATGAATCGGTTCCTATCTGATCAGGTCTTTACGGCACACTAGTACAGATACTAGGGGCTGCGCCTAATTTTTTGTCAAACTCCTATGGCTAAGTGAGGGTGATAAAGCCACATAGTCTGACTGCCTTGTTCATTGCACTAAACACCTTCTTCTAGGACCAAATTCTTGGATAAAGACTGTTTAGATTCATCCCGAACACCACCGTACTACCTACGTGGGGGCTGAAGCCGACGACCGGCCAACTCTTAGACTTGATATAACGGCCGCACAGGAGGTAAAACTTTAAATGATAAACAATAAAGCATTATATTACATATCAAGCCTTCTTTTCATCATACAGGACAAGATTACATGAATGTATATTCATTCAAACATAATGTCCTTAGCACATTGCTCCGCCACAATGCGGGATCCCTTCAGAACATCTTCAAAATACCGCTCGGGCGTGTGGTGCTCCTTGCCCGCGGGCGGTCCTTCAGTCGCAAGCTTGATGGCGTCCATCTTCGCCCATTGTATCTTGACATGGGCAAAGCCATCCGCGCACCCTCTATGCAGACCGACCGCTTTCTGGCGTCAAGCCAAGGGGAGGAATTGACTAGCCGCTTCACGCGTCCGAAGTAGTTGCCGGGTATAGCTTCTGCAGACCACAACCGCATTATTAAATCCTTCATGGCGAGTTCGGCCACCCTATGCAGCTCGACCAGCTGATTCAGCTGGTCACTAAAAGCCACCAGATGTTCTGGAGATATTGCGACCAGAACAACTTCTCCATTGAGCTCCCCTCTTCGGATCGGAAGAATGCCGCACCGTCAAAAACACTGCGGGGCAGATCCTCAAACGCCCCTAGAGAACTCCAAATCCAGGTTAGCATGAGATATCTCTTCTTCACATACTTGCTCTGCATAATAAAAGCCTTACCCACTGCAATTTTCTTGGCCTCCTGGATTTCCTGGAGGGCGCCCTGGGCTTCGACCCGGGCCTCTTGTGCACTTTGACGGGCCTGGGCAAGTTCGAACTCTTGGTCCGTATTCTTGCGCTCCAAGGCCTCGCACTTCTTCACGGCGTCCTGCAGCTCCCGCCGGCCTGCTCATCTGGCGCCCTCTTCTGGGCTTTGGCCAGCGCTGCCTTGAGGGTTTCCACCTCAGACGCCTCCCCTACAAATTGTCACACGATCAACACAAGAAATTCAAATATTGCTATATTTGAATAGGTCGTTACATACCGTGCTTGTCCGCCAGCTGCTTTTTCGCACGACCGAGCTCTTCCTCGGTCAGCTCCAGCCTTTGCTTCAGTCCGGAGACTTTGGTAGCATGAGAAGTCGCGGCTAGCAGCGACGCCTGCTTATTTACATAGACATACATGGTTAGTCTCCAGCAAAAAACTATTTGATCCTCTATTCAGCTTTTCTTTCTGAATCCCGAACAAAGTCTCAGGGGCTACTACCTATACTGTGATTTTCTTTTCACATATTGCATTTCTTACCTCAAAGCCTGTTAAAAGGCTTGTGCAGGCTTCAGTCAGTCCGCTCTTCGAGGACTGAATCTTCTCAATCACCGCACCCATGAGGGTGCGGTGTTCCTCTATGATGGAAGCGCTTCGCAGCGCTTCCAGTAAAGTATCCGGCACCTCTGGTTGGACAGAGGTCACCGGCGGAATGGGCACACCTCCTTCCGACGAAGGAGGATGCTTGTCGGATTCTGGAGCCGTATAGGTCTCCAAAACCGTATTCGGCTGGGGGCCGAATTGGACATGGCCCCCATCCCCAGTCTCCATGGGGATCTGCTCCCCCATGTGTCCGATGGCTGAAGTCTCACCCTCTGGCGCCGTCCTAACGGCCTCCTACATCTCTCCCTGGCCGGGGATCCTTCGGGATAACACCTCAGTGACGTCTATAGCCCTGGGAGAGGAGGCCGTCGGAGGGGACCCGCTGTCCATCACCTTTGGGTCCAGCGAGTTCCCCGAACATGAGGATCGCTCAAGGGCAGAACGAGCCGAACTGCAAATGCATGATTCGACATGTTAAAATTATGAAGTAAAGAGATGGATATATGAATGCGTCAGGGTCTTTGGATACTCACGATTCAGCCAGGGGCTTATCTCGAGCGCGCCGTTCTGGGCTGCTGTCGACGTCCCACGCGGAGCTATCCGCGAGGGAAGCCTTTCCCTTCTTGGACGCCTCCGCTTCCAGATCTATGGAAGCCGCCCTCTTCCTTCCCCCCTCGGGGAGGGGGAGTTGCTTTCTTCCTCCTCTTACTCCTCCTCGTCGTCTTCGGCGGTGGAGTGAGTTTCGGCATCTTCCGACGCCATGTCCGAAGTACCCTTGGGACGGTGGCCACCTCTGGTACCCTTGGGCTTCTTCTTGGACTTCTTCTCCGGCACCTTGTAGGGCGCCGGAACCAGCATATTCGTCAAACACGGGATGACTGGATCCTCGGGCAGCGGAGCCGGACACTGAATCCGCTCCGCCTTCTTTGTCCAAGCCTGAAAAAACAAATGGGGAAGTCCGGACACCCTCCTTGAATAATCAAGTAAGGAATACACCTTGAAACAACGGAAAACTTCCTGAACTGGTGGGATGGGCCAGGTCGTGCTCACGATCCTCAGTGGTCTTCGGCCACGTCTCGTTGGCCTTGAAGAGCACCATGCAGATATCTTCGTGTGTAGTTACGAAGAACCATTGTAGGGTCTTGTGCTCGGCCGGATCAAACTACCATAGGTGGCAAGCACGGCTCTGGCATGGAAGGATCCGCCGGACTAGCATCACCTGAATCACATCGACAAGCTTGACATTCTTGTCCATCATGCTCCTAATGCGCGTCTGGAGCACTGTCAGCTCATCCGACGAAGACCAATCCAGGCCCTTCTCCTGCCAGGAGGTAAGCCGCATTGGGGCCCCGAATTTGAATTCGGGAGCCGCGGCCCAGGTTTTGTCGCGGGGCTCTGTGACATAGAACCACAATTATGAAGGTGCCTTTGGGCCACGGGACATTGGACATCTTGCTCACCGTGGCACCTCCGCACTTCGCGTGCTCGCCGCCCACCACCTTCGGCTTCACGTTGAAGGTCTCCAGCCACATTCCGAAGTGGGGGGGGGATGCGGAGGAAAGCCTCACACACGACGATGAACGCCGAGATAATCAGGAAGGAATTTGGGGCCAGATCATGGAAATCTAGCCCATAGTAGAACATGAGTCCTCGGACAAAGGGGTGGAGTGGAAATCCTAGCCCGTGGACAAAGTGGGGGATGAAAACTACCCTCTCATGGGGCTCCAAGGTAGGGATGATATGTCCCTTGGTCGGAAGCCGATGGGCGACCTCCTTGGCCAAATACTCGTCCTCCCGAAGTTGGGTGATGTCCTTCTCCTTGACGATGGAGGCCATCCACTTGCCCTGCGCTCCACACATGGTTGGAGTGCTTTCTTGGGGTAGGAGAGATGAGAACTTGGGCTCTAGAGCTCGAGAGTGGGTAGGCGGAAAGAGAGAAGGCATGGGTGGAAGAGATGAATCCTTATTTCCTTATAGAGGCAGTGAATATCAAGCGCCTCCCCACTCGCCATGAAACTCGCCTATTCCCCAGGGGCCGGCGGGCGGCATGGCTGGATTACCCATACCCATATTGATGAGAATCCAACAATAAGGGGACACCATCTCTGCTTTGACGAGACGTGCCAATAAAGCCACATATCGAAATATGGAGCGGCAGGCCAAGAAATGGTTCAAAATAATAACCGGGCAGGGACATGATGTCACGTTACAAAAAGTTGTCAGTAGATTGGACTCATGAAATATTATACTCTCTGCGGTGGTGTGTAGTACTTGTTTTGCAGATCCGGACACGTTTGTTGTGTTCGAAGACTGTGTCGGAGTATTCGGAGGAGGAACCCGCCATGTAATACAGAAGACAATCTGCGCGCCGGACACCTCGTCATTGAAGCCTGGTTCAGGGGCTACTGAGGGAGTCCTTGACTAAGGGGTCCTCAGGCATCCGGCCTATTGGACATGGGCCGGACTGATGGGCTATTAAGATACAAGACCGAAGATTCTCACTCGTGTCCGGATGGGACTCTCCTTGGCGTGGATGGCAAGCTTGGCCTTCGGATACGAAGATTCCTTTCTATGTAACCGACTTTGTACAACCCTAGTCCCCTCCGGTGTCTATATAAACCGGAGGGTTTAGTCCGTAGAGACAATTGTAATGACATAGGCTACACTTCTAGGGTTTTAGCCATTATGATCACGTGGTAGATCAACTCTTGTAATACTTATATTCATCAAGATCAATCAAGTAGGAAGTAGGGTATTACCTCCATAGAGAGGGCCCGAACCTGGGTAAACATTGTGTCCCCTATCTCCTGTTACCATCAACCTCAGACGCACAATTTGGGAGCCCCTACCCGAGATCCGCCAGTTTTGACACCGACAGTTATGTCATGGCCTTCCATTGCCATCCCTGGCTTGAGGGGTGCCGGGGTCACTGGTGCTGTTGCTTCTACGAGCCAACCAACTATCTCCGCCCGCACAGAAGCGGGTCATAAGTGCAGTAAGCGCTGCCATAGTTTTTGGCTTTTCATGACCAAGGTGTCGGGCGAGCCATTTGCCACAGACACTGTGCTTAAAGGCCGCTAAGGCTTCGGTGTCCGGACAATCCACGATTTGGTTCTTTTTAATTTAGAACCGAGTCCAGAGTTTGCGGGCTGACTCTCTGGGTTGCTGGACTATGTGACTATGGTCGTCAGCGTCCGATGGTCGAACATAAGTCCCTTGTAAGTTATCTCGAAAAGCATCCTCCAAGTCCTCCCAACTGCCAATGGAGTTCTCTGGGAGGCTATTCAACCAGTGCCATGTTGCTCTTTTTAACTTTAGGGGGAGGCATTTAATGGCGTGGAGATCATCACCTCAAGCCATGTGAATGTGGAGAAGAAAATCTTCAATCCATACAGCGGGATCTGTCGTTCCATCGTATGCCTCGATGTTTATGGGTTTAAACCCTTCTGGAAACTGGTGATGTATTACCTCATTGCTAAAGCACATGGGGTGTGCGGCGCCTCTATATCGGGAAACATCACGACGGAGTTCGGATGACATCCGTGTTCGGTTCTCAGCCCGAACTTGGTTATGCTTGTCGTGCCAGGCTTGATGGTCGTCGTCTCGTTTTGGAGCACGTCCCCTTGATCCGTAGATTGATCCGGTCTGGACGGCTCTATTGTCCAGGTCCTAACGTAAGTCGTACGTGTAGCCCGGAGCCACTGCCTCTTTGCCTCTACAGTGAGGTGGCGCGGGCTGGTGTTCGACGTAATTAGCCACTTTGTCTCGTCCACGTGGTGGTCGGTTTGGTTGATCAGCATGATTGTATATTGAAGGTATTGGGTCAAGGGCCTCATCGTCAATTTTTGGTAGTAGCCTGCACTTCAGGTAGCTTTTTGTTGGGCGCTCGAGGCTGTATTCCTCGGTAGCTAGGACCTTGGTCCATCTGTCATTGAGTGTATCCTGTTCGGCTTGAAGCTGCTGTTGTTTCTTTTTCAGGCGCCTCATAGTGGCGATGAGCTATCGCTTGAAGCGTTCTTGTTCGAGGGGTTCCTCCGGTACGATGAAATCTTCGTTACCGAGGCTAATATCCTCCTCGGAGGCCGGTAGATAGTTACTATCTTCTAAAAACTCATGATCATGAGTTCGTCTGGGTTGGCTTGTCCCTCTTCCAACTTGTCCTGCTCTAATGCAGCCTCGACAGGGTGGTCGGAGTCTTTGGCATTGTCCGGAGTGTTGTTATCTCTGGTGCCAATATTGCTTTCCTTTTCCCGACACGATCGTGAGCGGCGGCGCTGACGTCGGCGCTTTGGTGGTGCCTCGACGGGCTTGTCCTCGATCGGATCTTGAGTGCCATCGGCGTCCTTCTTTTCGGGCATATCCACCAGGTACACATCATAAGTGGAAGTGGCCATCCAACGCCCAGTGATAGGCCGGTTTTGGCCTGGTTTGGCTCCGGCATCGTCGTCCATACCATCGACGTCTTCAGAGGCGTAGTCTAGCATGTCGGTTAAGTCCTCGACAGTGGCTATTAAGTGGGTGGTGGGTGGGACGTAAGATTCCCCGCTCTCAGACCCATTTCAGGCTTGGCGTAATTCAGAAGTGACACTTCCGTGATGGCGAGAGATCGCATTAGGTCGAGAGCCTCATTTAGAAGAGAAAGCTAGACAGGTGGCTCAGGACCTATGGAGCTGGGTCTAGTAATCACCACTTGACCGTGCTCGGTGGATGCAGACTTCGAGAGCTCGGAGTTGACATCCAGTGATGAGTCCGAATTCCCGATGACAGGGAAAATCCTGTTTGACTCCAGGCTCGCTGACAACATGGTCACCTCTGGATCTCTGGCAGGAAGCTCCGTAATGGGAGAGAGTCTGGCGGGGCTTATCTTACCGTCTTTGGATAGAGTGGTCCGCTCTAGATCTAATGCCAGGGCAGGCACGTGATCCTTGAATGGAATCTGATGGTGGATCCGATAGGCTTCCTTCATGTAGATGAGGAGCGGCGGCCGAAGCCGAGAACCCTTTGAAGATCAAGTCTCCTCGGATATCAATGATGTAATTCAAGCTCCCAAACCTGATCTGGTGACCAAGGGTGTAGCTATCGATCTGCTCGAGGTGACCAGTTGAATTGGCACATAGAGTGAAGCCGCCAAACACAAATAGTTGTCCATGGTGGAAAGTCTCCCCGGAAACAGCATCGTCGCCGATGACAAGTTGAGCCATCGATCCTTCTGTTGACGGCACAGTGGAACTCTCAATGAAAGCACCAATGTCGGTATCAAAACCGGCCGATCTCGGGTAGGAGGTCCCAAACTATGCATCTGAGGATCGAGGGTAATCAGGGACAAGTGGGATAAAATGTTTACCCAGGTTCGGGCCATCTCAATGGAGGTAAGACCCTACGTCCTGCTTGATTGTATTTGATGAATATAAGAGTTACAAGAGTTGATCTACCTCGAGACCATAATGGCTAAACCCTAGCTGTGTAGCCAATTAGAATTCTGAAAGCCTCTGCGAACTTAACCCTCCTGTTTATATTCACACCTGAGGGATCTAGGGTTGTACAAAGTTGATTTGTGGGTGAGGGAGTCCTGGATTAGGGGGTCTCCGGATAGACGGACTATATCCTTTGGCCGGACTGTTGGACTATGAAGATACAAGATTGAAGACTTCATCCCGTGTCCGGATGGGAGTCTACTTGGTGTGGAAGGCAAGCTAGGCAATACGGATATGTATATCCCCTCCTTTGTAACCGACCTTGTGTAACCCTAGCCCCCTCCGATGTCTATATAAACCGGAGGGTTTTAGTCCGTAGGACAACATACATGTACGCGCCCCGAATCCGGATGAGCGCGGAGCCACCAGGGGCTATATAGTAGCCCCACTGTCAAACTCCTCTGGCTAAGTGAAAGTGTTAAAGTATTAGTCCGGTTGCCTAGTTCGCTGCGCTATCACCTTCGTAATGGACCAAGACGTTGGATCAAGTGTGAACATGCGTCTTCTGCGAACACCCCCCGCATTATATGCGTGGGGGCTGAAGCCGACGACTGCCATCTTTCAGGTTATATACATATATACATAAACGGCCGCACAGGAGGCATCATAGCACTTTCGGGCAAAAGTATAAATACAGCCTTGATAAATTCAATAAAACATTGTTTGTACAATGGGACTACATGTCACTGAAAAATAATATTCTTCGAGCACTGAGCCTCTATACAACGAGCGCCTTCAAGAACTTCTTCAAAGTAGTGCTCGGCGGCCACTCGGCCTATGGCCGAACCCTGCGCCGCAATAGTGGTGGCATCCATCTCCGCCCAGTATGTTTTGACACGGGCAAGGGCCATCCGTGCACCTTCTATGCACGCTGATCTCTTTACAGCATCGATGCATGGCACGGCTTCAAGGAATTGATGCACTAAGCTAAAGTAGCTACTCGGCCTTGGCCCTCCCGGGCACAGGTGATCCACTACGGACCTCATGGCAAGTCCGGACAAACTATGGAGCTCGGCCCAACCGGTCAGCCGCTCATTTAGCAACAGCGGACGGACTGGTGCGTGAAACTATGACCAGAATAGCTTTTCCACTTCGGGACCTTCCTGATCCTTGAAGTACTCGGCTGCATCAGCAGCACTTGCAGCCAAATCCATGTACGCGTCCGCGAACTCCATAGCCGGTCGAGAGGAGCATACTTCGGATGTCCGAACTTAGTCCGCAACAAGAAGGGCTTCCCAGACACGATATCTGCAGCTTGATTCAGCTCCTCCTTCGTCGCTCTAATTTTGGAGTGGGCTTCCTTGGCAGCCATCCAGGCCTTCTCCAGGTCTATCGCCTTCGCCCGGTTTTCCTCTTCAAGAAGCCGCTAACGGTCAGTAGCATCTTTTAACTCCACGGCCATCTTGGCAATTTTTTCTTTGCTCTCGCAGTGTGCGGCCTGTTCGGCCCTTAACTCTTCGGCCGCCTGTAAAGCGGCCGCATTGCTACTCCTTGCTTGCTCCTTGGCTCGGGCAAGCTCCGCCCGAAGGGTCTCCACGGTGGCCGCTCCATCTGCAGTCACAACATATTAAAGATACTGGCATCATGCTGCTCTTATTATGTGACAGTCACCAAAAAAATCACTGACCATGTGCCTCATCAAGCCGCTTGTTGACAAGCACGATGTTGGTATCTGCCGCATCCAGCTGCCGCTTTAGTTCGGCATACCAATCAGTCCGACTAGCCACCGGAGCTTCCACCACCTGCACATAAAGGCAGTCTGGTTATTACCTGGGACTATGATCCTCTGTTTGCCGCCGTTTTCGACGACAACCAGAGTCTCAGGGGCTACTATCTACATATGGCACATCTAAAAATGTGCGGTATTGTCAAAAATGTACATCATTTCACATACCTCAAAACCCGTCAGTAGACTCATAAAGGCTTCATGCAACCCGCTTTCGGCGAACGAAATCCTTTCAATCACTGTACCCATCAATGTTTGGTGCTCTTCTGAGATAGCCTCTCGCTTCAGCAGATCCCTCAGTACGTCCGACCGCACACCAGACGGTGTCGGACTCTTTTGATTGCTCCCTTCGAGAGCCGGATACCGAGGACTTCGGGTGGCCATAGGATTACCTTCTGGCCTTGCCGAATCAGGAGAAACCCTCCGCGATGACACCACGGGATCACCCGCTTCGTGAGGCGGTGGTAGGGGGAGGCGTTTCGCTCTCCATCATCTCCGGAAGAAGATCCCCCAAAGACGAGCTCAGCTGAGAAGGGCTGAGATCCGAACTGCAAGATAAATAATTCGGTTATTTTCCTCAGAAGTAGAGGAAGATATCTTCACTATTATGTACTTTTTGATTACTTACAACTCGGTAGAGGGATGATCCCCGCACGGACATTATGCGGCAAGAATACCCTCCGAGGTAGGACACTCTGGCGGAGATTTCTTCTCCCGTTTGGAAACCTTAGTTTCCGGATCTTCAAAGGTAGTCCTCTTCCTTTCCCGGGGAGAGAGAATGTTAGATTCTTCCCCTTGGTTATCCTCCCTCGTGGAGGTGCTCATTCCCTCGATTGGAATAGGTAGCGATGGAAGCCCGCTTTCGCCCTCTTTATTCCCCCTTCATCTTCCTTGGAGGGCACTAGACAAGGTGCTGGCTCGAGCATCTTTTCCAGCACCGGATTGTCCAGGCCTTCAGGAAGGGGGGCCGAACACCAGATCATCTTCGTCTTTGTTATCCAGTCCTGGTCAAAGAGTGATTCTTCAGAATGATGTCATGATAAATAAAAGGACAGTGTGTTCGGCCATGGGATTACTTACTTGGGCAGCGGGGCAGTTGCAGTTCAGGCCCATGTCCTCGATAGTGTCCGGACACTCTATTTGGGGTCCGAAGAATGATTTGTACATCTCCTCGTACATCAAGCCAAGGAAATTTTGAATAGTGCGTGGTCCTTCCGGGTTGAATTCCCACATGCGGAGGGGCTGGCGTTTGCAAGGCTGGACTCGATGTACCAGCATAACTTGCATTACCATAACCAGGCTGAAATCTCCCTCGAAGAGATCTCGGATACGGCTCTGCACTATTGGCACATCCTTGGCTGGACCCCAGCTCAGCCCCCTGCTGATCCATGACATCAGTTGTGGTGGAGGGCCCGAGCGAAAGGTGGGGGCAGCTACCCACTTGGCACTTCGGGGAGCTGTGACGTAGAACCACTCCCGTTGCCACAATCGGGACACCTCCGGAAAGGAACCCATTGGCCATGGAGCGTCAGCAATTTTGCTTATTAGAGCACCTCCACATGCTGCATACTGCCTCTCAACCATCTTCGGCTTCACATCGAAGGTCTTGAGCCACAGGCCGAAGTCAGGGGTAATGCGGAGGAAGGCCTCACAAACGACAATAAATGACGAGATGTGAAGAAGGGAATCCGGGGCCAGATCATGAAAATCCAGCCCGTAATAGAACATAAGACCCCTAACAAAGGGATCCAGAGTGAGGCCTAGTCCTTAGAAGAAGTGGGAGACGAACACAACGCTCTCGTTGGGTTCGGGAGTAGGGACGACCTACCCTCGGGCGGGCAGCCTATGCGAAATTTTGGCGGTCAAATATCTGGCCTCCCTCAAATTCTTGATGTCCTCCTCCGTGACGGAGGAAGGAATCCACCAGCCTTGAAGGCTGGATCCGGACATGATTGAAGGTCCGGAGCGCCTGACCTGGGCTTTGGGTGTTAGAACTCAAGGCGGGGGAAGGATTTGATTGAGCACGGGATGGAAAAAAGAAAAAGCCTTGTCCCTTTATAAAGGGGATGAATATCTGGCGTCCTCCTCATGGCCGTTCGAGACTTACCTAAAATCTAGGAGGCATACCAATAGGCATGGTTGGGTTACCCACGTTTGTATTGATGAGAATCCCATAATAAGGGGAACACGATCTCTGCTTTGACAAGACGTGTCAAGAAACCGCCTCGCGTTATGTGCGAGGCTGGTTAAAGAAAAACGGTTCAAATAATTACCGGGCTGTGGCGTGATGTCATGCTGCCAAAACGTGTCAGTAGATTAGATTTGTGGAAATATTATTCTCTCTATGGTGGTATGTGGAACTTATTTTGCAGGGTCGGACACTATCCTTGTATTCAAACTCTTCCGTGATGTATTCGCGGGAGTAACCCGCCTTGCAATGCCGAAGACAACACTGCGCGCCGGACTCATCGTCATTGAAGCCTAGTTCAGGGGCTACTGAGGGAGTCCTGCATTAGGGGGTCTCCGGACAGCCAGACTATATCCTTTGGCCGGACTGTTGGAATATGAAGATACAAGATTGAAGACTTTGTCCCGTGTCCGGATGGACTCTACTTGGCGTGGAAGGCAAGCTAGGCAATACGGATATGTATATCCCCTCCTTTGTAACCGACCTTGTGTAACCATAGCCCCCTCCGGTGTCTATATAAACCGGAGGGTTTTAGTCCGTAGGACAACATACAATCATACCATAGGCTAGCTTCTAGGGTTTAGCCTCTCCGATCTCATGGTAGATCAACTCTTGTACTACTCATATTATCAAGAATAATCAAGCAGGATGTAGGGTTTTACCTCCATCAAGAGGGCCCGAACCTGGGTAAAACATCGTGTCCCATGCCTCCTGTTACCATCCGTAGACGCACAGTTTGGGACCCCCTACCCGAGATCCGCCGGTTTTGACACCGACAGTGGGGGAAGGAAATAACATATCTGGACACCAAACTTGCCTTCCATGCATATAGGAGTCCTACCCGGATATGGGGGAAGTTCTTCACGGCCCATCAGTCCGTCCCATGTCAAATAGTCCGGACACCTGAGGACCCCCTAATCCAGCACTCCCTCACTAAGGTCCTGTGAACATTCCACCACCTATACTTGAAATTTTTTATAACCAAGGGGGCGATGACGATGGTGATGATCACGAGCATGAGGATGAGCAGGACCCATATAGTCAGTGGCGCCTGGCAACTTATTCCGATGGATCACCTCTTCTTGTCTGTATACAAGGCACTGCTGATGTTACTAAGGAAGCAGGTGTTGTCTCGCATGGTCGCACTCTCTGGACCTATTCCAACATCCGTTGTAGGGTATTCAGGATGGATACTAGTGTGCTAGCGCCAACACCTTCTCCCTGGTTCAGTATTGATAGTCTTGGTGGAAACTCGCTCTTCCTTGGACAAAACTATTCAATGATGGTGAAAGGCGATCCAGGTGCTATTGACACAGCGTTACTACCATTTATGAGAAGCAACTGTATCTATAACTCAAACATTGCTATGGTTCCCTACCGTGGCTATCACAATATGCGTCCTGATATAGGCAGCTTCAGCCTGGATGATCAATCCTGCGTTGGTCTCGAGATTGAAAATAGTTGGCCCTTCCTAGAGAATCACTTCTAGTTCAAAGCAAGTGTTTCCAACACCGAGGATTGGCTGAGCTGAAGTTCATTTCATTGTTTGGTATTTGTTTTGTGATGAAAACTTTAGTATTTATAATGTATCCTCGTTCTCGTTGTGGGTTGATGACCTATTGTATGTAATGCTTAATGATATGCTTGTGATAAACTTACTAAATTTATGAATGGCTTTCGATTCGCTTCTTAGAGTGGGTGTTGCGACGAGGCAAAAAAATATTTTCCAAATACATAATTGTACGTGCACTGCAACAGGTTATCGGATGAGTCCAATCAACAATAGTACTACTATTTGTACTAGCTTCACATGCTTCGTGCGTCGGGCGGGTGTTTTTACTGTAGCTGCGAATCCCATCATCCTAGGTCCTCGAATGAGTCCAATCAACTGTACAAATTGTATTCTGATGTTTGGGTTCAAACTTTCAAAACTGTTGCACTATCTCTACATCTACGTATATGTAATACAACAAGTTTTAAACTTGAGACCAGCCATCCACACTCACAAAGAACACTTTTAACCTAGCACGGACTCCAGGAAATTTGTCCACAGTGTGAGGTGGGCCATATGTTAATGTGTTCGCTATATGTAACGCGCACCTCGAATCCTCGATATATACTAGGGTGGAATGGGCCAGAACAAGCATTCATGTCCAGGAGTACCGCACACGCCACCAGCATGACTTGCATCTGACACCATATTTCTTGGAGTCCGTGCTACAACTATCTCTTCAACCTCCTCGTCTCTTTAACTCAGACATCACGCGGCGGGTGAGGTGGGGTTTGCCGATAGTCGGTTTCCTCAACTACGATCCCACTTGTAAGGCCAACTCCAGCGCACACCCCCAAACAAACATCCGTTTTGCCCAGATTCTGTCCATTTGGGTAGGACAATGGGGTCGTGTCCGGGCCATTTCTCGGATGCGGTGGCCATGCACCCAACGCGCGGACGCATCCCGACCGCATACTATTTTCTATGCAAACACATATCTTTTTTTCACCATTCATTTTTGGTACATGCAAATACGTCAGCAAATTTTGACTAGAAAAGCAAGACAAAGATGATAGGGGCAAAGGTGTCCTGTCTTTCGATGAGATGGTGGCTATCGTTTTGGAGGAAGTCGACTTTGACGATCCGACTACGAACGTGCGAGGATGTCGCGCCTTAGCAATCGCTAAACCAACTCCGAGAGGTTATTGACCACGCCGGAGCACGATCAACCTAACCACGAAGGTCCATTTCCTGCAGGCAAATGAAGAACAAGCAAGAAACTAAGATTGCAATCTGGATATTGCGAATATAGGAAGAAAGCTTTATTGATCAAAGGTGGGGTTCTGTGACGTCTTGGTCTGGTCGTTGGACACAAACGAAGTACGCGAAGTTGCAACTATGGCGAACTTTTAATCTAAACAAAACCCCAAAGTCTAAACGACGCCCTAAGGGCTGTACATTTGGAGGAAGAGGGGGGAATTTCGTGGCCCTTGGAGGACGGGTCCGAAATCAACCCTAACTCTTGTTTCCCCAAACATATGGACTCTAAAAACAGCCTATACCTAAGTATTTCAAAAATACATGGGCCTGGCCCAATAATAAGGTGATTCAACACCTAGAATAGCCTCTCGACGAAATTTATGAAGTGGCATCTTGTATATTTCGTCCAAGGCTTCATGCACTCCTTATGATAGCTTCAAAGTCTTGAAATCATCACTTGTAACTCCGTTCTTGATCCCCCTGCGCATGCCATCATCTCCATGCTTGGTCTTGCTCCAGTGTTCATCCCTCTTATCCATGCCAGGCCCTTCATTTGTAAGCAAAACAAATGTATCCAATTTAGGCAGCATCATATTCTCATGAACATTAGAATCATTACCAAGAAACGAAAGTCCCTGATAATTTAATTGGCGTGTGCAAGCTCTAGTAATTGGTCCAGTATGCATAGCAGCAGGGGTTGTGGGTGTAACAATGGTATTGATGTCCTCATCAAAAGAAAACAAGAACCACAATAATACATTTTAGAAGGTATCCAACTTCCATAACTGCTCCTATAAGTTGGATTAGTGCCTTCTCGATGCATTCATTGTTGATCTGCGGAGGCTCGATCTTGCGTGCTTCTTTATTTTTCTAGTGTAAAGAAGTAGACATTGCTTCCTCGCATCTAGTCTCATGTCTAGCCTCTATTCTATCAACAAGTGCACTAGTCTCATCTCTAGCCTCTATGCTAGCTAAAAGTGCACGAACATCTACTAAATTGCGCTCTATCAATATATCGATGTACTCTTCTTCCCAATACCAAAACTTGCATCCATTCTACACAATAAAATTTTAAGTTAGCACAACTAGTCAAATTCGAGAGCACAACCGAAGCTAAAGTAGCACATGCCTGATCGGTTGAGCACTTGATAAGCACCCATCCGGGATGTTCCAGCGTTATAGACACGCTGCGCAAGACCTTCTTTGGGTAGTCATCGCACATAATCAGTGGCAACCATGCGTCAACGAGCTTTCGGGCCAGCAACTATCCCCGGTTGACCGCCATTCATGTATCTGCCGGCGGACCGCCGACGGTGTAGATCCGAGTGGCTAGAGGAGGAGTCAATAACTTCATGCGGCCTTGCGGCCTTGCCAGGGCCTTCCAGCCTAGTGCCAGGCCAGTCCATGGCGCGGCGCGGCCTCCCACGGCCGGGCGAGCTCAAGCCCGACCGGATCCACTCCAAATCCGGCCGTCGGGTGCACAAAATTGGTAGCCGTGGTTGGGTATCTCGAGGGCATCGAGGGAAAGGGGGCGTCCAAGCTGCACGTGCTGGAGTTGGCCTAAGTGACGATTCAAGACAACACGCATTTCCCTAGTGGCGTGGCGGACCAACCGTGTGGGGGTGCGAAGTGGCTTCGCTCGTGTGGGGGACGGAGGTCATTTGTTGTGTGATGAAAACTTTAGTATTTACTAGAACGTTTTGTTGGAACTAATCTATAATCCAACATGTATCCTCATTGTCGTCGTGTGTTGATGACTTGTTGTATGTATTGAATGGTGCATTTGTATATGCATGTCATAAGCTCAATTTATGAATGGTTTTCGACTCACTTCTTGGAGTGTGAGTACCGTAGTAGTATAGCTAGCATCCGGTTATTTGAAGTTGCCACATCACATAGAGCCAACCTAATATTGGAGTATGCTAGCACAATAGTTAGTTCTAGTTAGATAAACTAGAGCTAGGTGTCGCACGGAGGCCGAGAAATATGGTCATAAAGTGACTGCGTGAGGTGGACTTGTACGTAGTATGATGTAGGCACATGGCTTGCCGTGTTTCCTACTCCTTCGGTCTAAATGTGGAGAGGATTGGTCGAGTTCTTCCTCCTTTTGCAGACACGTGGGACATCCAGCATCCAGGTCGTGTCATGCAAGAAAATGGAGTGCTAGTTGAAGCCACGTGATGTGCATCTTCGGTTAAACTATAAATAGAATCTTACTCTTGAGTAACTCAAAAAGCAGCCACCGAAGATCTTTATTGGATTTGTTTATCATCACCAGCACGTCGAGGTGAAAGATGTGCATGTGATATAGGCAAAGGTGTCCCGATGTTTCGATGAGATGGTGGCTATCGTTTCTGTGGGAGTCGACCTTGACGATCCGACTACGAACGTGCGAGACGTCGCGCCTTAGCAATCGCTAAACCAACTTCCGAGGGGTTATTGACCATGCCGGAGCACGATCAAGCTGACCACGAGGGTTTGTTTCCTGCGAGCAAACGAAGAACAAGCAAGAAACAGAGATTGCAATCTAGATATTGTGAATAAAAGAGGAAAGCTTTATTAATGAAGGTGGGGTTCTGTGACGTCTTGGTCTCGTCGTTGGACACAAACAAAGTACGCAAAGTTACAGCTATGGCGAACTTTTAATCTAAACAAGACCCAAAGTCTAAACGATGCCCTAAGGGCTGTATATATGGAGGAGAGAGGGGGAATTTCGTGGCCCTTGGCAGAGGGGTCCGAATCCAACCCTAACTCTTGTTTCCCCATACATACGGACTCTAAAAACAGCCTATACTTAAGTACTTCGAAAATACATGGGCCAGGCCCAATAATAAGGTGACACGACACCTAGAATAGCCTCTGGATGAAATTTATGAAGTGGCATCTTGTATATTTCGTCCCATGCTTCATGCACTAATTATGGTGGCTTCAGAGTCCTGGAATCATCACTTGTAACTACGTTCTTGTTCCCCTTGCACATGCCATCATCTCCATGCTTGAACTTGCTCCAAGGTTCATCTTCCTTGTCCAAGCTAGCCCCTTCATTTGTAAGCAAAACAAATGTATCCAATTTAGGCAGCATCATATTCTCATGAACATTAGAATTGTTACCAAGAAACGAAAGTACCTGATAATTCAATTGGCGTGCGCGAGCTCTAGTAATTGGTCCAGTATGTATAGTAGCAGGGGATGTGGGCGTAAAAATGGTATTGATGTCCTCATCATCCTCCCCTTCTTGAAATGAAGTCGTCCTCGACGAAAGTTCATCGTCCTCACCCAAATAATGCTTCAAATCTGCAATGTTAAAAGTGGGACTAACCCCAAAATCTGCAGGCAGCTCAAGTTTATATGCATTATTATTTATTTTCTCTAACACCTTAAAAGGACCATCAGCACGTGGCATTAGCTTTTATTTGTGCAAATTAGGAAATCGATCCTTACGCAAATGTAACCAAACAAGATCTCCAGGTGCAAACACAACATGTTTTCCACCCTTATCTCCAGCAATTTTATATTTAGCATTCATACACTCAATGTTTTCCTTAGTTAACTCATGCATTTTTAAAATCAATTCAGCACGTTCTTTAACATCAAAATTAACCTTCTCCGAAGATGGAAGAGGCAACAAATCAATAGGTGCATGAGGTAGGAAACCATACACAATTTCAAAAGGGCACATCTTAGTAGTAGAATGCAATGAACGATTATAAGAAAATTCAATATGAGGCAAGCATTCTTCCCACATTTTCTTATTATTCTTCAAAACAGCCCTAAGCATAGTAGACAATGTTCTATTGACTACTTCAGTATGTCCATCAGTTTGGGGGTGACAAGTAGTACTAAAAAGCAGTTTAGTCCCCAACTTAGCCCATAAACATCTCCAAAAGTGGCTAAGAAATTTAGTATCACGATCTGAAACAATAGTATTTCGCACACCATGCAAGCGAATAATTTCACAAAAGAACAAATCAGCAACATTAACAGCATCATCGCTTTTATGACATGGTATAAAGTGTGCCATTTTCGAGAACCTATCCACGACAACAAATATGCTATCCCTCCCCTTCTTTGTTCGAGGTAAACCTAAAACAAAGACCATAGATATATCCTCCCAAGGAACACTAGGTACAGGCAAAGGCATATATAAACCATGAGGATTGAGTCGTGACTTAGCTTTTTGACATGTAGTGCAGCGAGCAACAAAACGCTCAACATCCTGTCTCATCTTTGGCCAAAAGAAATGTGTAGCAAGTATATCCTCCGTCTTCTTGATGCTAAAGTGTCCCATTAATCCTCCTCCATGCGCCTCCTGCAACAACAGAAGACGAACGGAGCTACCTGGAATGCATAGCTTGTTAGCACGAAACACAAATCCATTGTTAAGAACGAACTTGTTCCAAGTTCTCCCTTCCTTACAATTCTGCAATACATCTTTAAATTCAGCATCATGAACATATTGATCTTTGATGGTCTCCAAACCAAATATTTTAAAGTCAAGTTGTGAAAGCATAGTATAATGACGAGATAATGCATCAGCAATAACATTTTCTTTACCCTTCTTGTGTTTAATGACATAAGGGAAAGTCTCAATGAATTCAACCCATTTAGCATGTCTATGGTTCAGTTTTTCTTGACTTTTAATGTGTTTCAAAGATTCATGATCAGAATGTATAACAAATTCCTTGGGCCATAAATAATGTTGCCATGTTTGTAAGGTCTGAACAAGAGCATATAATTCTTTATCATAAGTAGAATAGTTCAGACTAGGCCCACTCAATTTTTCAGAAAAGTATGCAACAGGTTTGCTATCTTGTAATAACGCACCTCCTAATCCAATTCCACTAGCATCACATTCAAGCTCAAAAGTCTTATTAAAATCAGGAAGTTGGAGTAAAGGAGCATGTGTCAACTTATCTTTCAATACCGTGAAGGCTTCTTCCTGTGCGGTACCCCAAACAAAAGGCACATCCTTCTTTGTAAGCTCGTTGAGAGGTGCAGCAATGGTGCTGAAATCTCTCACAAAACGCCTATAGAAACCAGCGAGGCCAAGGAAACTCCTCACTTGTGTGACCGTTTTGGGCTGCGGCCAACTCTCAATAGCTTCAATCTTGGCTTTATCAACTTCAATTCCCTGTGGAGTAACAACATAGCCAAGAAAAGATACTCGGTCAGTGCAAAAGGTGCACTTTCCAAGGTTACCAAACAAACGTGCATCACGTAGAGCAATAAAAACAGCACGTAAATGTTCCAAATGTTCCTCCAAAGATTTGTTATAAATCAATATGTCATCAAAGTAAACTACCACAAATCATCCAATGAAAGCACGTAAAACTTCGTTCATTAATCTCATGAAAGTACTAGGTGCATTAGTTAACCCAAAAGGCATAACTAACCACTCATATAATCCAAACTTAGTTTTACATGTTGTTTTCCATTCATCTCCCAATTCATACGAATTCGATGGTATCCACTACGCAAATCAACTTTGGAGAATATTGTAGAGCCACTCAATTCATCAAGCATATCATCTAGCCTAGGAATAGGATGACGATAACGAATAGTAATATTATTAATGCCTCTACAATCAACGCACATACGCGATGTACCATCCTTTTTCGGCACTAAAATGATAGGAACAGCACAAGGACTAAGGGATTCACGTATATAACCATTGTCGAGCAGTTCTTGTACTTGACGCACAATCTCCTTCGTCTCCTCTGGATTGGTATGGTATGGTGCACGGTTGGGTAATGATGCACCGGGAATTAAGTCAATTTGATGCTCAATCCCTCGAATAGGTGGTAATCCCGGTGGCACGTCTTTTGGAAAGACGTTAGCGAACTCCTGCAAAATGTTAGTGACAGCAGGAGGCAAAGAGGAAGGCACGTCCTCAAAAGAAAATAATGCCTCTTTGCACACAAAAGCATAGCAAACAGATTTACTGAAATCTAGCTCATCAATATTAGATTTTGTGGCAAGTAAACATGCACTTTCAATTTAATTTCAGAAGCAACACTAGATGGTTTATTATTAGGTTTCATTTGTTGCTCAAATTCTTTAGCCACAATCTGATTTTCACTCTTATTTTCTCCCATTTTGCTTTATTAGCTCTATTAATATCATCTTTCAAAATGGATTCAGGAGTCATAGGAAGCAAAGTAATATTTTTATCTTTATGAACAAGAGTATACTGATTGTTTCTACCATGGTGTACAAAATTTTTATCAAATTGCCATGGTCTACCAAGTAAGGAACATGCTTGCATAGGTACCACATCACAATCAACATAATCAGCATATGTAGAGATACTAAAATGCACAACAACAGTATGTGTGACCTTAACCTTGCCGCTGTTGTTGAACCATTGAATGTAGTAAGGATGTGGATGTGGTCTTGTGGTGACAGATAGCTTCTCCACCATCTCCATGCTAGCCAAGTTATTGCAGCTCCCTCCATCTATGATGACGCGAACTGAACGTTCCTTCACAACTCCCTTTGTATGGAACAAATTATGCCTTTGATTTTGCTCAGCTTGTGTAACCTGCACACTCAAAACACGTCGAGCAACTAAACATTCATGCCTGTCAGCATCTTCAGTAGCCATGTATTGCGTCTCATGATCAGAATCGTCTCCACCGTGTTCTTCATGTACAATAAGAGCCAACGTCTCCTCATCATAGTCACTAGCGGACTCATACCCACCATCCTCAGTAGCAATCATCACACGCTGAGACTGGCATTCTCTCGCAAAATGTCCTCTTCACTTACAACGATGACAAATAATATCACTTGTGCGCCCTATTGATGCCATAGAAGAAGAAGAGCTCTGCGCAGGCCCGGCAGGTGTGCTCTTGGCAGATAGTGGTGGTTGTGCCTGCCTTCTTGTATCACGGCTGGAGGTGGCACTTGATGGAGGTGCTGGTGGAGTGAAAGTAGAGGATGCACGTGGTGTCCATGATGAAGATCGACCTGCAGAAAAGTTAGTTCGCACCAATGCATGTCGATCCTGCACTTCACGTTCAGCTTTACACGCAAGATGGAATAAATGAGTGATATTAGTATACTCCTTATACTCTAGAATGGTCTGAATCTCTCTATTTAATCCACCCATAAAACGTGCAAACATAGCTTCATTCTCCTCAACAATACCACATCTAATCATGCCAGTTTGTAATTCCTGATAATATTCTTCTACATAATTTTTTCCCTGTCTTAAGCGCTGCAATTTTTGAAGTAATTCACGTTGATAATATGGTGGAACCCAACGAGTACGCATATCAGTTTTCAAAGCAGCCCAAGTAGCTAGAATAGGATATAATCTACAATGTTCAGACCACCAAACATAGGCAAAGCTAGTGAAAGCACAAATAGCAGCAGGAACACGTCTCTCCTCAGGATATTGTAAACATGTAAATCGTTGTTCAGTTTCTAACTCCCAAGTAAGATATATATCAGGAACATATCTACCCTCAAATGGTGGAATATTCAATTTTAGTTTAGGAAGATGGTCATGTACCTCAGGTGGTGGTGTAGCCCTACCGTTGCGATGATATGCATGAGGACGACCTGGTGGTGGTGGTGCTGGTGGTTGCACGTAGTTCTGATTTTGATCAACCTCATCCTCGTAATGGTCCTCTACCTCAAATTCTTACCAGTTCTTACCCAGCAGCAGGCGGTGATCGGCAACCGTCATAGTCAAAACTCTCAAAGCTTGGATAGAGCAATTACCAGGGAGAGTCAAACGCACGACGTAGATATATGTGGAGCTAGGAAGGCTTATAATATGGTAGCAAAAGGGGTCAACAATAATCAATTCAGAGATGCAAAGTTGAATAAACGCTCAACGATGGTACTGTGCTGGTCCTAGGCTAGACCGTGCTAGAGACGCGAGCCTAGAACACTAACAAAAATCACGGCGCTGCACGTAAACCAGGGAAAAGCACACTCTGGAATTTTTTTCGCTCTTTTTTTGGCGCTCCTCTTTTTTTTGGCGCTCCTCTTTTTTTTGGGCTCCTCTTTTTTTTGCAAAACATCACTATAATGGCGAGTGTCTCAAAACTCTTCCCTCGTCAAACTGACAGGATGGGCACGGATTTGTTTTCGACTTTTTTTCCGAAATTAGGGCAGCGACGACGAAAAAGTGCGTCAAAAAATCACTATGATGGCACGTGGCTCAAAAGACTCAGAAAAGCCTAAAAATAGGATAGGAAAAATTGCCTTTGAAAATTTTGGCCTAAAAAATGCCTGCGATACATTTTTTTCCGAAACCTAATCAGGCAAGGAAACACGAATCGGAAAGTAGACGGACCTTGAAAACAAATCTAATATGAAAGGAACTCAGATTGGTGGTGGATATATGATGGTAGGATATGGCAGCGGTGGTGGTATATGGATACGGATTGGTGGTGGTATATGGATACGGATTGGTGATGGTATATGGAGACGGATTGGTGATGGTATATGGAGACGGATTGGTGGCGGATAAGTGGTGGTGGTAGATGGCAGGGGTGATGATGATGGTGCGGCGGCGGCGTGACAACTTATGACCAGAACTCAAAACTATAAAGACTAGACTCTAAGACCAGCAACTAGACCCGACGATGCAACCGCAAATTCAACAAAGCAAAATACTGAAAAGACTATGCAAAGGCTCAGATTGGTTCGGATATGATGAACTAACCCTAATTTTTTGGCTTTTTTCGTGGACTGTAGGTATGAAGAACAGACTCGATCTAAACTACGAAAAACTGTAAAGTCTCACCGAGCAACCTGGAAATCTGATACCACTTGATATAGGCAAAGGTGTCCCGATGTTTCGATGAGATGGTGGCTATTGTTTCTGTGTGAGTCGACCTTGACGATCCGACTACGAACGTGCGAGACGTCGCGCCTTAGCAATCGCTAAACCAATTTCCGAGGGGTTATTGACCACGCCGGAGCACGATCAAGCTGACCACGAGGGTCTGTTTGCTGCGAGCAAACGAAGAACAAGCAAGAAACTGAGATTGCAATCTGGATATTGCGAATAAAAGAGGAAAGCTTTATTAATGAAGGTGGGGTTCTGTGACGTCTTGGTCTGGTCGTTGGACACAAACAAAGTATGCGAAGTTGCAGCTATGGCGAACTTTAAATCTAAACAAGACCCAAAGTCTAAATGATGCCCTAAGGGCTGTATATATGGAGGAGAGAGAGGGAATTTCATGGCCCTTGGTGGAGGGGTCCGAATCCAACCCTAACTGTTGTTTCCCCACACATACGGACTCTAAAAACAGCCTATACTTAAGTACTTCAAAAATACATGGGCCTGGCCCAATAATAAGGTGACGCAGCACCTAGAATAGCCTCTGGACGAAATTTATGAAGTGGCATCTTGTATATTTCATCCCATGCTTCATGCACTAATTATGGTGGCCTCAGAGTCCTGGAATCATCACTTGTAACTCCGTTCTTGTTCCCCTTGCGCATGCCATCATCTCCATGCTTGAACTTGCTCCAAGGTTCATCTTTCTTTTCCAAGCTAGGCCCTTCATTTGTAACAAAAACAAATGTATCCAATTTAGGAAGCATCATATTCTCATGAACATTAGAATTGTTACCAAGAAACGAAAGTACCTGATAATTCAATTGGCGTGCGCGAGCTCTAGTAATTGGTCCAGTATGTATAGCAGCAGGGGCTGTGGGTATAACATTGGTATTGATGTCCTCATCAGCAGGTTCAGTGGGTCCACTTGCATTTTTACTGACATGTGGGACCGCGTGTGAGCAAACAGACGATGGGCGCAGCGCGTCTGCTGGCTAGCTGAGAAGAGAGAGAGAGAGAGGAGGGCTGAGCATGGACTCCAAGAAATTTCGCGACAATGTGAGTAGTACTAGTGGTGTACCGTAGTCCTGGAAAGTGTTCGCACATGAACACGTCACCGTGTACCCTCGATGCTGGGGGTGATGCACCGCAGCTCACGTCGAAGGAGACCCGGCCGGAAGCGCGGTATGCAGGCAATCCGGCGGGTGCTTTTGAGGATCCGAAACCCCACGCGCCCGGGAGGGACCTAGTCAGGGCATGCCACTGCTATGGGCTTCCCTAGGTCAACCTGGTCGCCCCTAGGGCCTCGAGGTTCGCCGCCCTACAACAAGAAGAACGAACAAAGAACGATGAAGAAGAAAAACTAGGGTTAAGGAGAAAAGATAAAAGATAAAAAGTGGTAGATGATTTGTTCGATTGTGTGTTGTTCAATCGGCTGTTATCCCTTAGGTATATAAGAGGCGGCTGGACTTCCCGTTTAAGTAAAAGGCTTGGATTCACGTCCAAAACCGTAGTCAAATTCAGATTGCTTTGTCCAAACTTTCCAAAACTATTCGGTTTAAACTGGCTGGACCTTGCGGGTAATTTTTGAGGTGATAAACGACTTCATATGGAAACGAGCCCAAAAGTAATCTTGACGGTTTCGACGAGAAGAACAACTTTCATGTTGAACGTTTTCTCATCAGGGGTCATCTCGAGGGTCAAATCACTCGCGCAAAACAGCTAATTATTCACGCAGCTCATCAGACATACCCACATATGTGGCTGGTTCTGGGCGTCATATTTTGCTCACTGGAGGGTCGTGTTGTGCGAGCTCTAACTTTTTCACATGACCTCGTATTGGGACGATCTTTATATCAAAATCAATCACTTTGATGAGATGCACAACTTTCATGTTGAAACTTTCTCCATTGGAAGCCATCTTAATTGGGTTTCTAGCCCTTCTTTAATATGGTGTCGACATGAGCATCTCTGAACTTGTCATAACTTTTACATATGAGCTTCATTTTAGACCATCTTCATATTCATCTTGATCTTCTCGAAGAGAGCCATCTCATGGTGACTTTCAATAGTAAGTTTGAATTAATCTTGACATAGCTTCAAGCCACTCTTTATAATCGTGCCACTTTTGAGCGTCAACACATGCCCCCCTGTTTTTTAGCGAAGCTAGCGTGCTGAAAAATAACTTGTACCAAGTTTGTTCTAAGGACGATGTCAACACTCCATCGGCCGTATATATGTTCTTAGGACGATAAGTATATATCAGCCATGTCTTGTGTGAACTTTTTGATGCAAACTTGGGTGAAACCTTCTCAGCTTCATTAACAATCCGGTGATAAAGTTCCATAGATATGTATCTCAAGGTCATCCTCCGAACCATATTGTTCACCCTTTTGCTAGGATTTTGTAGATAATCAACAATAAACTTTCTCCGATCCTTACTTTCGCCTGCATAAAAATTTCATTAGTGGCCGAAGCTGTGTACTTCGCTTCGGCCTTACCTATGTTGACGAGACTAAGCATCGGCTATTGAGAGAAATGCAATACAACATGATTAACATAGTAGCCGGATGTTTTCTGTGCCAATTCTTTCGAATTGTCATGTCTAAATATATGAACAATTTTAAAGCAAACCAAGGTAAATTTTTCATCTAGACATACCCCAAGATAAACTATAAGTGATTCGTCAAAACATTGATAACCCTTGGATATTTGTTGCACTACTCATAACGAAGCACCGAGCCTCAATATGTATAGCACCTATAGCAAGTAAAAAGATTCAATCCGAATAACAATGCATATTCGGCATTAATTAATCATGCATAAAAATATTCTAAGCGGCATGAGGCTTCAAAAAATAGTGCCATAAGGAGATATATAAACAACACCAACACTTTGGCCATTGCTACGAATTGAACCATCAAAACATAATCTCCATAGTACTAGAGAGACAAGGCTAACATCAATATTATGCATGTTATTAATCCGATGTTCGGTAATAAAATCAGCTATGATTTGGCCTCTTATAGATCTCAAAGATGCATAAGCCAAATCATATCCAAACAAAGTATAAGCCCACTAGCCAATTCTGCACTATGAATTGGTCTATGCAACATATATTCAATGATGTCTCAACTCCATTCAATCATAATATAGGCATATATATAAATTTTCATCAGCACATACCTTGTCTCGCTCTCCAATAGAACTAAGGACAATGTTAGAATACTACACCGGCCATGCATTGACATACTCTTAGGATGATAGATAAATATCAGCCATTACCATGTAAACTTCATTCAAAGCACATATAGCCGAAATAAACAAATGAAATGAAAAATCAAGTATTTCGACCCTTTGGATCAGCAACAAACTTGTAGCTAATCAAATGTATAGTGACTTGGTAATACCCTTTCATGATGTAAGAAATTATATGGCATCCATGGATTAAAATAAGCCCATTGCAGGTTACCGATCATACCTGATGACGAATTCCATGGCATAGGCGTTAATGGAATAGTTTAAGAATATGGATAATGTATAGACTGGAGATGTTGAAACATTCGGGTTGGTCCTTCATATTTTTCACTCTTTTCCTTCGTCACCTTCGCCGCACTTCTTGTAATGGAAGCTTGCACACAATTATTACTTTGAGTACTTCCTTTGGGAACCCATGCCATGTTCCTTTCTTCAAGTTCTTGCTCACTAAGCCTTTGTAACTCCTTCTTTTGCCAATACGATAAGCCGGGTGAGCACCTCGACTGTGCATTTGTTTCAACCAATGGCAACTCATTTTGGGCCTTGTGCACCCTCAACTTCTTTTCTTCAGATTTGGCACTCTAATTTTTATCAATTGATTGCTTCACTTCTTTGCCTTTTGTAGCCAATGTCAACACTTCATTTGGCTCTTTGTGATTTGATATCAAATCTGAAGTAGCACACTTACGACCATATCTTTTCACACGGTAAACTTGCTTTACCACCTCTTTATTCTTCCTTGATCTCTGGACCGATTCCTTATGATTGAAACGGTCTTTGACGCGTGATTGTTCAAATGTTGATCCGCTTGGAGCTGCATAGTATTGGTGAGATTGTCTAAAATAAGATGGAGAATGTGCCCTTGTATCATACATGTCCCATGATGAATATGGATCTATATGAGCATAGGGAGGCATCCACGGCATTGGCATTGGCGGCCCAAAATAAGGATATGAATATGTTGCATTAAAATTCTCATTTTGCCAATACCGATCCTCATATTTGCGCCTTGGGGGTGATCTTGGTTTCATTGCATGATTTGGCCAATAAACATTCTTGTCTTCACTCTTCTTTTGATATTTATCCAATAGTTCAGCGAAGGTGATTTTTGATCTCTTACACTTGCGCTTATTCCGGCCTTTGCTTTCTTTTGGTTTGCTTTCATCGATCATTGGGTTTGCTTGCTGCCCCCCAGTCCTTGGCGTCTCTATTGTAGCTTCGATGGAATTTTCGACCTCAAGATTATGACTATTATGCTCTTCAACAACTTCTTTAATTGAAAGCTTGATCCCATCACCTGCAGTTTTTACCTTCTCTGTAAATGAATCGGCTTGAAGCATCCAATGCAAAAACTTTCTGCTATCCGGACCAATCCAAATACACTGGTCATCTCTTGGTGTCTCAACAAATTTCAATCGTCCTTTATCAATGGCCGATTTAACTAAACATGTTGCAATCCTCAAAATTATGCTTGGACGAATCATGAAACTTACAATACATTCATCCCTGGACAGATGGCTCAACATGGTGATCAAGAATTTTAATATAATTATTTCTCAACAACAAATCAAATATTTGATCACACATGCTTGAATTGAAGCTAAACTTTTTATTCTCTAGCCGATCTTGTTGTGAGAACGGCTTTGGAGTTAAGCAAACGAATGGTTCAGATTTTGCATCACCCCATTCGAATATGCATTGTGTTTTGCACTCTATCTCCGATGTCTTTGGGTACGAAACTATACTGCATCGGTTTGCTTAGAAGATTTTAACCTTGCCTTCAATTTTCTGAAATGAAAATAGTTAGAACATACATGTCTCAATTGAGACCAAGTATAAGCCAAGTAAGAAATAAGCAAAGCTACCCAATTAGATATGAGCTTTAGATAAAGCAATGGGGAAGGCCTTGGCTGCAATAATTTTTTGCTATCGGTCTTTCTGAATGGTGCAATGTGTTGACTGATATGCTTTGTGACAATCTGATTGCTAACAAATAAATTACCCTTGTTCATTGGTCTCTCAATATTTCTTATGAATTTTTTTCTAATATATGCATCAAGAACTAAGTCATGACAAAATCTGAAACAAGTAAATTAGTTGCTAGACATACCTCTTCAAATATGTTGGGAGAGCATGATGGTTGTGTGACTTGAAGAATATATTGCTCTGCCTTTAGATAGCTCCCTAGCGCCTTGTCGTTATCTTTTTCTTGATTCCATGCATCATTAGTTTCAAGATCTTTGTCCACCAAACTTCCTTCGGCTACTTATTCTTGTTCTTGAAGCTCGTAAATTTCTATGGCACAAAACTCATAGGGCTGGAAGTAGGTTCCATTAACTTTAGAAAAATCAAGTATGGTTGTCTTGCTACACTTTCCATGCCCTTTTCTCAACAATGTTTGCCTCTTTGGATTTGATGGATTTGGAATATATACTACTTGATTCGGCTTTTTCCATCGAAGCACTTTTAGTTTCCGAATCATCATTCGTTCCACCGGTTATATCAATTGGCAAGGATTCTTTTCTTTGAGCTAATTCCCTATCAATTCTCTCTTGGTGAAGTACTTGCACCCTATCACACAAAGCTTTAACTCCCCTCTCAATTTCAGCCTGCTCTAGATTAGTTTGCCCCCCAATGCTTTTAGGATCTTTCGGAAATGAAGTGTCAGTGTTGCTGAAATTTTGCAATTGTGTAGGGGGTGTATAATATGTTGCGGTACTAGGTGGAGGTGTCTGCACTGCTGTATAACCATATGCTCTCTCACGAATACTATCAATTGATGAAGTTTCATCTTCCTGCAAAACTCTAGCCTTTATTGCAGCATAATCAGGAAACAACCCCTTTTCATATTGTTCAAGGCAAAGAGCATTAATCCTCTTATTTTCTACCAAGCTCTTTTTTAATGCAGCCACAGCCGCTTCTGGAAGCGATTGCTCCACAATACTTTCAGATTCTTTCGGCAATGATTCGTGAGTGTTGCTGAAATTCTTGAATTGTGTAGAGTATGCATTATATGCTATAGTATTTGATGACGACACATGTGTTCCTGTAAATTTGTCACTTATTCGGCTATGACCATGAAGATGTGGGGCTGAATTATGAACATCTACAGTTGCATACGGTGCTGAAAAATTACTAACATGAGGTATAGCATATGATGGTTGAGAGTAACTAGCTGAATAGCTAGTAGTAGCATGGCCAATTCTCCCATCCATCAGCAAGGTTGAATTCACACATTGCAAATTAGTTGTGGATGAATAAAAAGGTGAAACACTTTCTTGTATGCTATTGGAAATTTTAACATGAGGTGTTTCAAATTGATTAACCAAACCCATCATGTTATTCATCGGCATATGGATTTGTGGGGTTGCCGATGCATGAGAGTTTGGATACATATGTTGTACGTTGCTAAAATCATAAGAATTTGAAGCATGAAGGTTGTTTTGCATCAGCCCATGCACACAATTAGATGCATGATTGATAAAACTAGGGCTAGCCGATACATTATGCTCATTAGTTGATCCAACAACAACATATGGATTATTTGCATCTACAAAGGGGAATTGGGTATTCATATTACCTTTGTAGATTGCAGCAACTTGATGATGATCTCTTCGTAGCAAGAACGGGATGGAGACTGTTCAAAGCTTCGTCCCCAGCGGAGTCGCCAAAAAGTGTGTTCGCACACAAACACGTCACCGTTTACCCTCGACGGCGGGGGTGATGCACCACAGCTCACGTCGAAGGAGACCGCACCGGAAGCGCAATACGCAAGCAATCCGGCGGGTCCTTTTGAGGACTCGATACCCCACATGCCCGGGAGGGACCATGTCAGGACGCACAACGGCTATGGGCTGCCCTAGGTCGACCTCATCGCCCCTAGGGCCTCGAGGTTCGCCGCCCTGCAACAAGAAGAACGAAAGAAGAATGAGGAAGAAGAAGAAGTAGGGTTAAGGAGAAAGGAAAAAGATCAAAAGTGGTAGATGATTTGTTCGATTGTGTGTTGTTCAATAGGCCGTCACCGCTTAGGTATATAAGAGGCGGCTGGACTTCCTGTGCAAGTAAAAGGCTTGGATTCACGTCCAAAACCCTAGTCAAATTCGGATTGGCTTGTCTGAACTTTCCAAAACTGTTCAGTTTAAACTGGCTGGAACTTGGGGGTAATTTTTGAGGTGGTAAATGACTTCGGATGGAAACGAGCCCAAAAGCAATCTTGCCCATTTTGATGAGATGAACAACTTTCATGTTGAATTTTTCTCATCAGAGGTCATCTCGAGGGGCAAGTCGCTCGCGCAAAATAGCTAATTATTCACGCAGCTCATCAAATATACCCACATATGTGTCTAGTATCGGGTGTCATATTTTGCTCACTAGAGGGTTGCATTGTGCGGGCTCGAACTTTTGCATACGACCACGGATTGGGATGATCTTTATATCAAAATCAATCACTTCGACGAGACGCACAACTTTCATGTTGAAACTTTCTCCATTGGAAGCCATCTTAATTGGGTTTCTAGCCCTTCTTTAATCTGGTGTCAACATGAGCATCTCTGAACTTGTCATAACTTATACATCTGAGCTTCGTTTTAGACCATCTTCATATTCATCTTGATCTTTTCAAAGAGAGCCATCTCATGGTGACTTTCAATAGTAAGTTTGAATTAATCTTGACATAGCTTCAAGCCACTCTTTATAATCGTGCCACTTTTGAGCGTTAACAGAAAGATAATGTGTTCGATCTACGTAACCAGCACCTCGATATAGTGGGGTGGCACGGGACATAACTAGCTTTCACGTCTAGTAGTATGGCACATGCCACACACACGAGTCCCATCTGACACCAATTTTCTTGGAGTCCGCACTACAACCATCTCTTCTCCCTCGTGTTTTCTCAGCCATCGCGCGATGGGCGGGGTGGGGGTTTACCGATAGTCGGTTTGCTCAACTGCGATCCCACTTGTAAGTGAAAATGCAACACAACACGCATTCCCCCTTGAGTGGCGTGCCAGACCAACCGTGTGGGGGTGTGACGCAAATAGGGCAGGCTTTTCCTTTTGAACTTATAAAATTTGGTTCTGCTCCATGGCGCGACCGATAGATAGAAATAACGATTTTCCCTAGAGTAATGAGAAGTTTGGTTTTGGCACGGTTCATGCATGGATTACGTACGAACATTATGAAGTTGATGCGAAAGGTAATATAATTACTAGTAGTACCATATACTACTACATGGATTTGACGAAAGATAAAGATACATACGGATCCATCAACGACATCCTCACACCCTAGTGCGCTGGGTCACCAACCGACGTTTGTGGAGCAGCGGCGTTGGCAGCGAGCTCAACGTGCTTCTGAAAATGCCATCCATGGTTTCCCTGCAGTCCAAGAAGGCCAACGTCCTATCGTCCTCCTCTTGCACGTAGTAGTCTTTGTGGACAATTTGCACGTAGACATGGGTGATTATGTCGATGGTGTCTTTCTGCACCAGGCGTTGTGCGGCGAGCGCGACCTCAAGGTGGACATTCTTCGGCGCGACGGCAGGCAGTCGCAGGGCCACCAATGCGTCAAAGAGGTTGTCACCATAGAGGCCATTGAGGGTGGCGGGCATCACAGATCCTGGGCACATGGGCCGGAGGCATACATCAAGGTCGTATGTGAGCTTCTTGACGACAGTGAACTTGTTGAGGAAGCCGACGAGGACCTCGTTGAACAAGGAGACGAAGATGTCGCCCAAGCATCCTATCACCCTAGCGGCCTAGAGCATGACCTGGAGACATTCCTTGGTGCCGGGCCGCAGGCCGACGTCATAGACTATCTGGCACAGCCGGCTGATGCTCGCGCTCATCACCTCCATGGGTCTAGCTTCTAGTCAACTGATTTTGCGATTGGTGTGATCACTCTTGCCCTTGGTTAGGGTGCGTAGGTGCGTAGGATTTCGTAGATTGGATTGGCGGGGAGCCTTTATATGAGAACTGTAGACTGCGTTGCATTTGCGTGTGTGTTGGCCATCTACTCCTCAGCCCTCCCTCCATGGGACTAAGCTCCGGTGCCTTAACTACACCTTCCTTTGGCTGTATGACAGGTGGGCTAGCCACCTGTTGGGCCCCCTGTCATACACCCAAAGGCAGGTGCAGTAAGTCAATGAAGCTGCATCCCCTCTATGCCGGTGCACTATAGTCATCTCACTGGACCTTTAGTTGGTGCAAAACGAGAGAACTTTGATGTTTACTGGTTTATTTGTCCCCTTTGCATTTTGCGCCAAGTTTTGACCTTTGATTTAACTAATAAAATGTTAATGCATGTAACCAAAAATGTTGTGCTAAGTAGTATCAAGTCATTGAATGCATACGGACCCCACGTCTCCTATTGGGTGATTTCTTTTTTCATGGCAAAAAACAGGGAACGAGGTGGGTAGTTAATGAACCGCGCCTAAAAGTTTTGGGATTATTTGGTTTCCGTAATGTGACTAATGCACCAGTACGGAGGGAGTACAATAGAAGTCTTTGAATGTGATGTTTTGTTGGTAGCTTACCAAGCTGAGCTGTAGGTGAGTACAATAGTAGTCTGATTGATGAGACTTCAGATTTGAGCCATCTACCGGAAGGGAGAGTGTATAATATCATCGGGAACTACGTTAAAAAACGAATAAAGAAATACTCAATTTATTTATTTACAGAGGGAGTAGTATATTTTTTGTGACATGCATTACTAAATATTGTTGGTCAAATACTAAATCCAGACGGACGTGGTAGTACTACTAAATCCAGACGGTGGTGCTAGTACTAGTAGTAGTACTACCGATGTAGTAGTATTGCACTACTCGTTGGTGAAATTATTACATGCTGCTGCTCACAGCAAAGTGACAAGACCGTGCGCTGGAGATGACACCTGAGTGTAGGCATCGTGTTCAGCATAACAAAGTCAGCCTCACCGTCTAGCATGGCTGTAGAGCTAGCCTGCTTATAGCTAGCCGTGTTTGACATAATTTCCCGTGTGTTGCCACGAGTATCTCTACTCTTTTCTTATATGGAGTACGAGTAAGATGCCCATGCATTGCACAGAACACCAAGATTGGGGGTGGACGGCGCCGATAGCCGCCATCGCACCAGATTTTCCATTGCCTTCTAGATGTGGTGGGGAGGAGATAAGGCTGACTGTGAGAGACAAGGAGTTGTTTGTAAATAGGGAACAAGTGCAGGCATATTTTTGCAAAACTATAGAAGTTTGCTTTGTATGCGTCAGATCTAGATCCGATGTCTATTGGTGAAAGATGGCAGGCACACCATCATCACCAACTCAGGACCTCTATGGTTCACAAGATTTTGAAAATGCAGGAATAGGACATGGCAATAGTACAAGTTTCAAACTGATATTACAAATGTTAGGAGTAATGTTGCACCTACTAAGAGGGAATTACTATGAAGTTTACGTAAGAACTTTTTTTACTTTAGGTGGATGCAGCATTATCGTACAAACTAAAATCCACTGCCCTGAGAAGTCACTAATGGGCAAACAAATTGTTGAGTCTCTGGCAACTTGATGTTTCAAAAACAAATTCAGCTTTTGCAGAGACTTTGTCATTTAGGCTTAGACGCTTGCGGTGATCAGCACACCATTCATTGTTGCGCCAGAGAATGCCAAACCTCATTACCTTCAGCACACTTGCCTCCTGAACAAAGAACCTAGCCAATTTAATCTCACATGTGCTGCCTCGGTAGTCGATCAAATCAATTTCTGTAAGATGGAGATCAAGGCATTCGATGAGATTGTTATAGTGCAGCACATTTTTCACATTCGGGTCTTTTTTATCTACAAAAGAAGAGAACATATTAGAGCAGCTGGTTGTATAAGATTGCCATGTCATCAAGAGGTACCAATATCATTCGCTCATACAATAGAGTTGGCTAGCTAGTGATATTTTCCCAATCTCTCTCTCTCTCTTTCTCTTTCCTATCATTTACCTAGGAGCACGTGAAGATCTTTGGCATTTGTTGCCTTCCACTATGTGGCCAATGCCATATTTCTCAAAAGTACGCCACATAATACTTATCGATGTCAACTCAAAATATTTTGGGACCGCTCTAGCGATGTGAGAGAGTTAGCACCGCTATGCACAAAGACCCACATGTATAAAAAATGAATCAAACCAACTACACAAGCCTCTCACTCTCCCAAACAAGTGTTTTTTTATTGCCTCAGTCCTCTCCCTCTCCCACGCAAGTGTTTTTTCATTGTGTGAGTTAATTTGGCACCGGAGCAAAGTAGGTGATCCAGATTGGGGCACCACATGAGCAATGGAGGGGCATCAATGCCAAATGCATCACAAGTGAATTTGGCACGTGTTTTGGCCTACATAGTGGAGAGCCGTTATAGCCCACTTTTGTACTACTCCCTCCATTTACCTATACAAGGCCACTATCGAATATACATTTTGCATCTATACAAGGCCACCAATAGTAATCAAGAAAAGAATTAATGATATTTTCTCGTTCTAGCAACCTATTTAATGCTTGCATGCATGCATTCATAACGACACTAGATACTTCCTCCACTCAGTTTCCTTGCATGCATGTGAATTATTAATGATTCCTATAAACTAAAAGAAAAACTGACTTGCAAAATATGCACTAAATTTTACATTGGTACCTTGAATATGAGTTTGTGGCCTTGTATATAAAAATGGAGGTAGTACCTCGTATTTAGTGTAAAATTTTGACCATAGATTTACCTAAGGAAATGTCAATGCATGTCACCAAAAATTATTCCATTTGAGATTATGTTCAAATACGAATCCAACGGTATAATTTTTAGTGACATGCATTAACATTTTCTCAGTTAAATCTATGGTCAAATTTTGATACTACAAAATAGGAAGAGTAAACGAGGACGGAGGTAGTACTTGCTCTTAGGGTAACCATAGAGTTACTAGTCCAAGTTACTTGCCACTATGACTAGCATAGGGTACTATAGTAGTACAACAAAAAAACGATGCAGGTGATCACGTGAGAAAAAATACTAAAAACTTTTATTTCGGTGCAGTGCATAGATGTTGTTTTGAACACTACATTTGTCATCGTAATTTGGGAAAATTACGAAAAAATTGAGCTACCTTGTGATTACCGTTTACTAATAGGAAATAAGTTTCACCTCGATGAGTAGCTACTCCGTGCACGGAAAGCATGTAAGGAATCCAACAACTTGATCTAGATTGGGACCGATAGATTTTACTGCCAAGATCTTCATTGTGCGCATAGACTGGGTCAAGCTTGTGGGAATAATTTTCTGGACGACAGTCATAAATACATCAAGAAGAAATATAAAAATCTGAATTTCAAGAAAACGGAGAAGAAGATGAGTGTACCTGAACGATTACAGATCCGATAAAGAGTTCGGAGAATTTAGCAGATGAGTACACCAACATTGTCAATTTCGGCGCGTCAATGACCCTAATTTTTGTTGGACCTTCGAGATCAGATACAAGCAATCTCTCAAGGAAAGGTGCATTCTCAATGACCATAACGTGGAACAGCTGGAGTGATCTCTTCCCAATTGATGTCTTGTTGTGGTGCCAGCAAGACACATAAATCCATCTGAGATTCCTCGAGGTGATGTGGAGGCTAATGAACCCGTGGATTTGCTAAAGACGATGGTACTTGAGTGCAGTATAGCTGCGGAGCAGGTGCTCCATAGCCTTCTTCGAGATGCCAACATCGAAGAGGTCGAGCTACTTGAGTTGAGGGAGAAGAAGGGCGGGTGCGACATTAATTTGGGGAAGATAGGAGGAGCTGAAGCTGGCGCGGTGCAGCGTTGGCATGAGGAGGAGCACAGACGGGGGTAGAGAGCAACATCGTCCGGCTTCAAAGCTAAGATCCCCAAGCTGATCTAGGGTGGGGGATAAGAACCACTTGTCGAACCTGGCTTGGACCTTGCAGTTGGAAATGAACATGCGGATGTCAAGGCATCTGGTTGGCCCAGGGTGTGATGGAAGGATCTTGGAGACTGCGGATATGCGTTTGCAATGCCCGTTGTAGAGGCAACTGTCGACAGTGAGGTTGAGGGGGACACAGTGCTAGAGGGGGCGCCACCGCCGGGAGAGCAGGGTGGTCCACATAGCAGATTTGGTGGGGAGGAGGCCGATGATGATGAGGAGCACGTCACTGGGGAGCCTGCTGATGAAGTCAAGGCTCATCGGATGAAGTTTTGGCTCGAGGCACCTCCGCTTGTTGGCTCCCTCGCCGTCCATGTGCTGGTGTGTATTGTGTGCTAGGTGTGCGCGAGTGCGTCCTTCTGTGCATGCCGCCGCGCAGTGGTGAAGTGTGCGCAAGTGCGTCCTTCACGTGGAAGAAGCATGCCCTCAATTTACTAGCGTGGGGGTTGCAACCCCGAGTGGTTTCAAGTTTGTTTACTTCACCATGTGTCAGATGGGCCTCTATTTTACTTATTTTCACCCACTGCCACATGGGCCAGCACACTAAGATAGAGAACACGAGCTAACAAGGGAGTATGTGGACCGATTGACCGGTTAACTAAACAATATACGGAGCTATACGCTGACACAGTGATCGTATAATCCCTCGGTATAGAGAGTTCTAGTGAGAGGGGAGGCCCGTGAGAGATAGTAGAGAGAGAGAGAGAGAAAGAGCTACTCTCTTCATTCGATAATGTAGTGCCTACATTTTTTTAAAGTCAAACTTTTAAAACTTTGACCAAATTTATAAATAAATTACTTATATCTACAATACCAAAGATAAATGATAGTGTGAAGTAAGTACATGTTGTGATGAATCTAATGATCGTTCCAGATGTAAATGTTTTTCTCCACATATACCTGGTCAAACTTTTCTGAGGTTTGACTTTTCAAACATCCATATGCTTATGGACATGAGAGAGTACCTAACTAGAGAGAGAGAGAGTGAAACAGAACGAGTGACTGAAAACGTGTGTGTGCATGTGTGAAAGAGACATGGACAACATACGATAAAAGTAGAGAAAACGCGTGTGTGTCTTATGCAAACATATCACACATGCATCTTCGACAGCGGAAGCAAGGTGAGGAAATAGTGTGTGGTTGTTTGCAACCGAGAGAGAAAGACCCCTAGCACGTGGCCAAGAGAGGTCTGACAAACAAGGGAGATAAGTCGAGAGAGACGTATGGAGAAAATGCAGACACGGGGAGGAGAGAGTGTATGTTTGTGATAGAGAGATCCCCTGGAGGTCGTGATCGGACTACATGGGTGGGAGATCGAGTGACAAGGTGTGTGCGTGATAGAAGATACCCCGAGAGATATCGAGATAGACATACACACATGCATGGAAGGAGACAATACATGTGTTCCTGATGGCTAGTGAGAGATAGTCATACTTGGGGGGGGGGGAGAGTGCGTGTGCCTATTATGGAGTGAGGGATTATGGTACTTAGGGGGTGCCCGTCACATATAGAGAGAACAAGGGCGGAGAGTGTTAGATGGGTCTATGTAGCACGAGCGAGATATGTCTATGTGTGAACTAGGGAGATATAAAGTTTGAGAGAGATAGAGGAGCCCCGATACAGCTGAGTGGTGTGTCAGATAGCCGAGAGGGGCGGGGATATTCCATCAGCTTCGATAATGCAGTGCATATAATTTTTTTAGAAGTCAAAATTTGGAAACTTTGACCAGGTTTACACAGATATTATATATATATCTACAATACCAAAGATACATCAGAGGAAACTACATCTCATGATGAATCTAATGATACATGTTTGTCGTTCTAGATGTGAATGTTTTTCTCCACGTACATGGTCAAACTTTGTGATGTTTAACTTTTCAATAAATCTATATGCTATGGACCGAAGAGAGTGCCTAAGTCGAGAGAGATCATGTGTGTGTGAAGGAGAATGAGTGAGTGTGCAAAAAGAGTATGTGTGTGAAAGACAAAGGGACAAGAAAAGATAAATTAGAGAGAGTGGGTGTTCGTTTATTATGCAAACATATCACGCATGCATCTCCGAGATAGAAAAGCGAGGTGAGGAGATACACGAATATAGCTAGCGCGTGATTGTTTGCAACGGAGAGAGACACCCCTATAGCACATGTCCAATAGAGGTCTGGCCAACAAGGAATAAAGGTCGAGAGGGACACATGGAGAAGATGGACGCATGGGGAGGGAGAGAGGGTGTGTTTGTGATAGAGAGAACCCCTCGAGATCGTGAGGGGACTATCTGGGTGGGAATTGAGGGACGAGGTGCGTGTGCGATAGAAAGATGCCCCAAGAGAAATCGAGATAGACCATGCACATGTTTGTGATTGAGACTAAGAATTAGCTAGTCATATACATATAGGGGGACTGCGTGTGCCTACAATTGAGTGAGAGATCATCGTACTTGGCTAGGCATGAGATTGTGTGTGTGTGTGAGATGGAGAGAGAATGAGGGAGAGAGATAGAGTTTTAGATGGGTCTATCGAGTGCGAGTGAGATATGCATGTGTATGTGTGACCCAGGGAGATGGAGAGTTTGAGAGAGAGAGAGAGAGGGAAGAGCTCTGAGACGGCAAAGTGGTGCATGTGAGAGTTACGGGCAACGAGCCAGGGAATTTGTGTGCGTGCGATGAGTGCACCCAAGATATTTAGCTTGGATAAGAGAATCATACATAGTGTGCGAGAGAGACCTATACATGGAGTGTGCATGCGAACTAGAAAGACCCCCCCACTGTCGGTGTCAAAACCGGCGGATCTCGGGTAGGGGGTCCCGAACTATGCGTCTGAGGTTGACGGTAACAGGAGACGAGGAACACAATGTTTACCCAGGTTCAGGCCATCTCGATGGAGGTAAAACCCTATGTCCTGCTAGATTAATATTGATGAGTATGGGGGTTACAAGAGTTGATCTACCACGAGATCGTAATGGCTAAAACCCTAGAAGTCTAGCCTATCTGATTATCCTTGTCCTTACGGACTAAGCCCTCCCGTTTATATAGACACCGGAGGGGACTAAGGTTATACAAAGTCGGTTACATAGAAAGGAAATAGTATATCCGGCCGCCTAGCTTGCCATCCACGCAAAGAAGAGTCCTATCTGGACACGAGAGAAAGTCTTCCATCTAGTATCTTCATTGCCCAATAGTCCGGCCCATGTCCAATAGGCTGGATGCCCGAGGACCCCTTAGTCCAAGACTCCCTCAGTAGCCCCTGATACAAGATTCAATGATGAGGTGTCCGGCGCGTAAACGGTCTTCGGCATTGCAAGGCGGGTTTCTCCTCCGAATACTGTGACACAGTTTCTGAACATAAAGATCGTGTCTAGATCTACAAAACAAGTTCCACACACCACTGCAGAGAATATAATACTTCACGAGTCAAATCCGCTGACAACTATTTGCCACGTAACACTACATCACCTCCTGGTCATTATTTCAAACCGTTTTTCAGCCTGTTGCTCCATATTTCGAGACGCGGCTTTATTGGCACGTCTTCTCAAAGCAGAGATCATGTCCCCCTATCGCGGGATTCTCATCAATACGGGCGTGGGTAATCCAACCGTGTCGTTTGCACAGCCCTTGGGAATAGGCGAGTTTTAAGGCGAGTGGGTAGGCGCTTGATATTCACCATCTTCATAAGGGGATAAGGATTCCCTTCTTTCACCCACACCTTCTCTCTTCGCACCTACCCACTCTCGAGCTCCAGTGCCCAAGTCCTCACCCTTTCCGCCTCAAGAAATCACTTCCAACAATGTCCGGATCTAGAGCGCAAGGCAAATGGATGGCCCCCTCCGTCAAGGAGAAGGACATCACCAAGCTTCGAGACGCCGGGTATCTGGCGAAGTATATCGCTCATAGGCTTCCGGCCAAGGGGCAAATCATCCCCAACCCAAAGCCCAATGAGACGGTGGTGTTTATCCTGCATTTCTTCTGTGGGTTAGGGTTTCCTCTCCACCCTTTCGTCCGTGGATTCATGTTTTATTACGGGCTAGATTTCCACGATCTAGCTCCCAACTCTTTCCTCAACATTTCAGCGTTCATTGTCGTGTGTGAGGCTTTCCTCCGCATCCCACCCCACTTCAGACTGTGGCTCAAAATCTTCAATGTGAAGCCAAAGGTGGTGGATGGCCAACACGCGGAGTGCGGAGGCGCCATTGTGAGAAAACTACCCAACGTCACATGGCCCAAGGGTACTTTTGTGGAGACCGTCAAAGTGTGGCAGAAACTGTGGTTCTATATCACAGATCCCTGCGACACCACCTGGGTCGCGGCTCCCGAATTCAAATCCGGAGCTGCAACGCAGCTCACCTCCTGGATAGAGAAGGGCCCGAATTGGTCCTCGTCAGACGAGCTGATCGCACTACAAACACGCATCCAAAGCATGGTGGACAAAAACATCAAGCTCGTCGACGCGATCCAGGTGATGTTAATCCGCCGGATCCTTCCATGCCAGAGCCGAATGAGGGACTCCTGGACTAAGGGGTCCTCGGGCGTCCGGCTTGTTAACTATGGGCGGGACTGATGGGCTGTGAAGATACGAAGACCGAAGACTGCACCCGTGTCCGGATGGGACTCCCCTTGGCGTGGAAGGCAAGCTTGGCGACCAAATATGCAGATTCCTTTCTTTGTAACCGACCTTGTGTAACCCTAGATCCTCCCGATGTCTATATATACCGGAGGACTTAGTCCGGAGGGGGGAGATATTCATTACCATAGCTATACAAGCTAGACCTCTAGGGTTTAGCCATTACGATCTCGAGGTAGATCAACTCTTGTAATACTCATATTCATCAATATCAATCAAGGAGGACATAGGGTATTACCTCCATAGAGAGGGCCCAAACTTGGGTAAACATCGTGTCCCCTGTCTCCTGTTACCATCGACCTTAGACGCACAGTTCGGGACCCCCTACCCGAGATCCGCCCGTTTTGACACCGACATTGGTGCTTTCATTGAGAGTCCCACTATGACGTCGACGACAGGATCAATGTCTCGCCTTGTTCTCAAGGATAATATCACCACCAGGGGAACGCTGGCTCCAGGCCAAACCCACCGGCTGGGCGGCTTTACCATGATCGCCCGTTCGGTCGTAAAGCCGACGATGACCTCTCGGGTCATCGAAAACCCCCTTCGTATCATCTCCGAACACTCCAAGCAGATGGATCTAGCAGAGGTTTCATCCTTAAACGAGCTCCTAGATCGCATCACCGCCCTGGGGGTCGCTACAGACTACGATCGAAACCGGGCTTAAATCCGATCAGAGAGAAATCAAATCTCCACCAATCACCCACCAAATAGCGGTACTCGAGGAGCGAGTCGACAACTCTTCCTCCATACTAAGGACGCACTATATCCGGATCTCCGGTCTCGAAGAGCCAGACACCTACCTGTGAGGAGATGCATCCTACCCTCCGAGCATAGAATCGGAAGACAGGCCTATGCAATCAGTGGATATCTCGGAGCCCGATCTGTGAAGTTTGGAAGACCTTCAGACTCCGGATCCAAAATGGGTCAGGGTTTTGATTTAACTGCCGGTGACAAACCAAAATATAGGACAGTCCGACCACCAGCCGCCTTGGTCCTCAGTCCAATCGTGGACGGTTTTCGGCTCACCAAGGTCCTCATGGACAGCGGCAACAGACTAAACCTCATCTACGAATATACACTCCACAAAATGGAAATAGACATGAGCCGCATTGAGCAAAGCAGCACAACCTTCTGAGGAATTACTCCCAGCCGGGAGGCGCGGTGTGCGGGAAAAATAACACTCGAGGTGGTATTTGGCACGCTGGAGAATTATCGGTCCGAAGAAATAACCTTCCAAGTGGCCCCTTTCAACAGTGGATATCACACCCTTTTGGGGCGGGAGGCATTTACACGCTTCCAAGCTGTACCTCATTACGGGTACATGAAGCTTAAGATGCCCGGTCTCAAAGGCATAATCACTCTCGCTAGTGATCCGGACATAGCACTCCGCGCCGAAAATAAAACCGCATCCTGGCCCTTGAGGCGTTATCTGAAGCCCTCACGGCCGAAGAATTAACCGCACTATACTCCACGATGGACAAGGACGATGTGATCTTAGATAAATGCCCCAAGTCCACCTCCTTCAAGCCAGTGGAAGATATAGTCAAATTCCAGGTCCATCCAATGGACCCCAAAAAGACATCATCTATTGGGGCACAACTAGATCCAATGGTTGACGCCGCGCTAAGGGATTTTCTTTGCGAAAACTAGGATATATTCGCCTGGCACCCTTTTGACATGCCAGGAATCCCGCGCAAACTGGCCGAACATAGCCTCAACATATTAAAGGGACACAAACCGGTCAAACAAACACTACGGCACTTTTCCGAACCCAAACGTCAAGCCATGGGAGAGGAGCTAGCCAAGCAAATCGAGGCCGGATTCATCGGAGAAATAAAACATCCGGACTGGCTGGCAAACCTAGTGATGGTACCAAAGAAGACTAAATCATGGCGCCTGTGCGTCGATTTTAAAGACCTCAATAGGGCTTGCCCTAAGGATCCCTTTCCCCTCCCCCGCATTGATCAAATCATTGATGCTACCCTAGGACACGACTCACTGTGTTTCCTCGACGCATATTCCGAATACCATCAAATCAAAATGAAGGAGTCCGACCAAGCTGCAACAACATTCATCACCCCATACGGGCCATTCTGCTTCAACACCATGCCCTTCGGGCTCAAGAACGCCGGCGCCACCTACCAACGCATGATCCAAACATGCTTGGAGAAACAGATCGGAAAGACAGTCGAAGCCTATGTGGACGACGTCGTAATCAAGACAAGGCACGTCGGAACACTAATAGACGACCTACGCCTCACACTTGACAACCTCCGCTCATATGAAATTAAGCTCAATCCGGAAAAGTGTGTTTTTGGTGTCCCCTCAGGAAAGTTGCTGAGCTTCATCGTTTCCAACAGAGGAATTGAAGCAAATCCAGCTAAAATCCGAGCTCTGTCACAATTGGCTACACCAACAGACCTTAAACAAGTCCAAAAACATCAGAAGCCGGGATGGACATAAATTCCCGTTGTGCTCATCGTTGAACGAGAACAAGACGGGCATAAATTCCCGCTTCAGAAGCCAGGATACTACAAACCCACTGTCCTTACACCATGCAAATCCCGGTACCCCCATTATCAAAAGATAGCATACATGGTCTTCATGGCATCCCGAAAGCTACGACACTACTTCCAGGAGTGTTCGATCATGGTGGCTTCCGAAGTACCACTCAATGACATAATAAACAACCGCGATGCCACGGGCCGGATTGCCAAATGGGCCATTGAGCTCCTTCCATTTGATATTACATACAAACCACATCAAGCTATTAAATCCCACGTACTGGCTGACTTCGTCACCGAATGGACAGAGGCCGAACTACCTAAAGAGTACATCACATATTCCAACTGGGTTATGTACTTCGATGGCTCCAAAATGTTGGCAGGGCTAGGAGCGGGCGTCGTTTTGATGTCCCCCACAGTAGATGTCGTTGAGTACGTACTCCAAATAGTATACACAGACTCCAATAATGCAGCCGAATATGATGCCTTATTGCATGGTCTCCGGATGGCTGTCTCCATGGGCATACAGTGCCTGAAAGTGCACAGGGACTCAAACCTTGCAATATCTCAAATAAATGGAGACTTCGATGCCAAAGATCCGAAGATGGCGGCTTATTGTAATGCTGTCCTAAAAATGTCGGCTCGGTTCGAGGGACTCGAGTTTCATCACGTGGCCCGAGAAAGTAATCAAGTGATGGACGTTCTTGCTCGTATCGGTGCCAAGCGCGACTGAGGGAGTCCTGGATTAGGGGGTGTTCGGGTAGCCGGACTATACCTTCAGCCGGACTCCTGGACTATGAAGATACTAGATTGAAGACTTTGTCCCGTGTCCGGATGGGACTTTCCTTGGCGTGGAAGGCAAGCTTGGCGATGCGGATATTCAAGATCTCCTACCATTGTAACCGACTCTGTGTAACCCTAACCCTATCCGGTGTCTATATAAACCGGAGGGTTGTAGTCCGTAGGCAATCAACTCCATACAAAACAATCATACCATAGGCTAGCTTCTAGGGTTTAGGCTCCTTGATCTCGTGGTAGATCTACTCTTGTACTACCCATATCATCAATATTAATCAAGCAGGAGTAGGGTATTACCTCCATCGAGAGGGCCCGAACCTGGGTAAAACAAAGTGTCCCCTGTCTCCTGTTACAATCCAGCCTAGACGCATAGTTCGGGACCCCCTACCCGAGATCTGCCGGTTTTGACACCGACATTGGTGCTTTCATTGAGAGTTCCTCCGTGTCGTCACCTTTAGGCCCGATGGCTCCTTCGATCATCAACAACGATGCAGTCCAGGGTGAGACTTTTCCCCCCGGACAGATCTTCGTCTTCGGCGGCTTCGCACTGCGGGCCAATTCGCTTGGCCACCTTGAGCAGATCGAAAGCTACGCCCGTGGCCATCAAGTCAGGTTTGGAAGCCTAAACTATACGGCTGACATCCGCGGAGACTTGATCTTCGTCGGATTCGAGCCACAGCCAAGCGCGCCGCACTGTCTCGATGGGCATGATATAGCTCTACTGCCGAACAGCGCCTTGGAGGCCGCACACGCATCGGCTTCAACCATTGATTTGGAGCCTACTGCGCCGACCGAGGATCAGCGGTTGGACGCTGCCTCAGGGGATGCGATCCCAGAGGCGATCGTGCCGAACTCCAGCCCCGCACTCCGCATGGCCCGTGACTCCGAGGAGCCGGATTCCTCTCCGAACTCTGAGCCCCCCGCGCCCCTGCCGATCGAATCCGATTGGGCGCCGATCATGGAGTTCACCGCCGCGGACATCTTTCAGCACTCGCCCTTCGGTGACATCCTAAATTCCCTAAAGTCTTTCTCTTTATCAGGAGAGCCCTGGCTGGATTACGGTCAGCGAGGATGGGATGCGGATGGTGAAGAAATTCAAAGCCCACCCACCACCCACTTGGTAGCCACTGTCGACAATTTAAACGGCGTGCTCAACTTCGACTCCGGAGACATCGACAGCATGGATGACGATGCAGGAGATACCGACGAACCAACGCCCATAGGGCATTGGACAGCCACCTCATCTCACGATGTGTTCATGGTGGACACCCCTAAAGGAAGCGACAACGAGGAAAAAGGGGATGTGGCGAGAGATCGACCCCCTGAAAAGCAATCAAAGCGTCGGCGTAAACGCCGACCCAAGCCCCGCCTCGACAAAAACCTAGCCATAGAGCAGGACGAGCCGGCAGACGACGAGCAGGCCTTAGAGCAACCGTCCGAACAGGGAAACACGGATGGAGAAACCGAACATCCCTCCAACGGCAAAAACAGAATTCCAGACAACCTCACGCCGAATAAACCTATGGAGCAGAAGAATCTCCACGAGAAGCTCGTTGCAACTGCACGCAACCTAAAAAAGCAGAAGCGGAAGCTAAAAACAGTGGAAGATGCACTCCGGATCAGATGGAGCAAGGTAATCGATGCCACAGATAAGTACGGCGACATTCGCCGCACTAAAAGCTATCCGAAAAGAAAGCTACTACCTGAATTCGACGAAGAGGCCTTAGAGCCCTCGCATTCAAAAAATGAAAAAGCCACATGGTCGGATAGACGACCCCATAAAGCGGCAAGCGGCACCGCACCTAAATCGGCATGCGACCCTCTTAAGGATTCGCATCATGACCCAGTCAGGTCCATTTATGGGCCAAGAAAGCAAGCTCTCACAAGCAACGCTATGAAGCCATCATCAGAATTCGGCATACCCAAATACAGGGGCGCCGCACACCCCCTATGTTTCACCGATGAGGTCCTGGACTATGAATTCCCAGAGGGATTCAAACCCGTAAACATAGAGGCATATGATGGAACAACAGACCCTGGAGTCTGGATCGAGGATTATATCCTCCAAATACAAATGGCTAGAGGAGATGATCTCCACGCCATAAAATATCTACCCCTTAAGCTTAAAGGGCCAGCTCGACATTGGCTTAAAAGCCTCCCAGAAAACACAATCGGAAGCCGGGAAGAGCTAGAGGATGCTTTCCAAGCAAACTTTCAAGGGACCTATGTCCGTCCCCCGGATGCAGACGATCTTAGTCACATAACTCAACAACCCGGAGAATCAGCTCGGCAGTTCTGGAATAGATTCCTCACGAAAAAGAATCAGATAGTCGACTGTCCGGACGCTGAAGCCTTAGCAGCTTTCAGGCATAATGTCCGAGACGAATGGCTCGCCAGACACCTCGGCCAAGAAAAGCCAAGAACAATGGCCACACTAACAAGCTTCATGACCCGCTTTTGTGCAAGGGAGGACAGCTGGTTGGCAAGGTGCAGCCCCAGTGACCCAAGTACATCCGAAACCATGGATGGAAAAGGAAAACCACGACGCAACAAGGACCATCGCTAGACTAAAGACAAAAGTACGAAGAGCACGACAGTCAATGCCGGATTCAAAGGCTCACAACAAAATTAGGAAAACCTGCCCCCCAGGATAACAGGGACGATCCATCAAACCTAAATAAAATCCTGGACAGGATATTTCAGATACACAGTACTCCCGGGAAGCCTGCTAACCATAACCACAGAGACTGCTGGGTTTTCAAACAATCCGGCAGACTCAATGCCGAACACAAGGGGCTCGACATGCCAAGTAAAGACGAGGACGAACCCCAAAAGCAGAACACCAGGAAACAAAAGAACTTCCCACAAGAAGTAAAAACAGTAAACTCACTTCACATAACAAAACATGCGGCGCCCGTAAAGGTACGCACCACACGGCCCAAAGGGTCCTGCCACTAGTTGTCAAAACCGATCATCTTCGATCAGCTAGATTATTCTAGGAATATCAAGAATGTAGGCTGGACTGCCTTGATACTTGATCCAATAATTGGCGGACTCAAGTTTTCAAATGTCCTTATGGACGGCGGCAGTGGACTAAACCTGATATATCAGGATACAATCCAGCACATCGGGGTAAACCTAGCAAGAATACACCGCAGCAAAACCTCCTTTCAAGGGGTAATACCTGGTCCGGACACCCATTGTACGGGTTTTCTCTGGCTCACAGTCACATTTTGCTCTGCCGATAACCTTCGCCGCGAAAAGCTGACCTTCCACATCGTCCCATTCTCAAGTCGCTATCAAGCACTACTGGGACGTGAAGCTTTCGCTCGCTTTAACGCAATACCGCATTATGCATCTCTTACGCTTAAGATGCCCGGTCCACGAGGCATCATCTCTTTGAAGGGGAAGCACTAAAGTGCGCCTCCCCAAGCGGAGGACTGTGCGGGCGCTTCGACAGCCCCATAGCAAAATGGCCTCACCGGCCAAAAAACTTCAAAATAGGTCATTTAAAGACCACGAATGCGGATAGACGAGTTCGGCGCAAAATCATCATTGATGCAGGCCTAGAAGCCATATACCCCCGCACTAGGGGCTCCACGCATATACAATAAGAGACAATAAAGCTCAAACTCATATATCTTACTTTATACTTGGCTTATTCTAAAACTTTTTCGGCACGACCCGTTTTCAACTCAGTTCCTCTCTTTTATAGATGAACGTCGTGCGGCGCCCGTCCAGGATACGGCACAACGGAGACACATGCGCAGACGTGCAGTAGGGACCCGTCCTAAAGGATTCTTTTTAGATTAAGACCCTGCGTAAACCTTTTTTACTGTCTCTTGTTGCTACACATCCTCTGGTTTTTTCTTTCTAATATAACCAAGGAGGAGGCTGGCGTCTTGGCATATGGCCACGTTAGAGTTTTTGCACGTACCTGGACACTAGGGGCTTTTTTAATAAAGAGTGTTGCTTGGCCCGCACTCATAAAGACCAAACACCTTAGGGAGTGTTCGGCGTCGCGAGTTTTGGCATTATATGCATCAGCTCCGAATCATGTCTTTGGTCAAATGTTGGGTTGCCCGGCTCCTGAGTTCGGCTACCTTACGTTCCGCTCTATCGGCTAAGGTAGCACCAGGAGAACTACTGCGATTGTGCCCCCGGTTCGGCCAGGGCGAGCACCTTAGTAGAGAAAGCCGAAAACTGACTGTCATGATGTAGCGTGAGACTGGTCAGCCACTCGATGACCGATCGGAATCTATCGGATTCCTTCGCTTTAACGAAGGGCCACTTCCCGGTCAAGCACTTACGAGCCCCGAATTCAGACAAGCGCAGTGGCCACCAAGGAGCTACCTAAAGAGTCTCATTTTCAAACTCCTATGGCTAAGTGAAAGTGTTAAAGCATTATAGTCCGGTTGCCTGGCCTGCTGCGCTATCACCTCCTTTGTAGGACCAAGACATTGGGTTAAGTGTGAAAATGTGTCTTCTGCGAGCACCCCTGCACTATGTGCATGGGGGCTGAAGCCAACGACTGCCATCTTTCAGATTCTATATATATATATATATATATATATATATATATATATATATATATATCTTAAAACAGCCGCATAGAAGGTGTTAACAATACTTGGAGGCACAAGTATAAAAAAGGGCACTACAATTTATCAAAATATTACTTTATAATTACATATGCTATCATAACATAGCATCTTTCGGGCACTGCGTCTCTATTATACAAGCGCCTTGAAGAACTTCCTGAAAATAGTGCTCGGAGGGTACTCGGCTTTTCTCCAAATCTCGGGATGCAACAATGGTGGTCTCCATCTCTACCCAGTACGTCTTAACACGGGCAAGAGCCATCCTAGCGCCCTCTATGCATGCTGACCTCTTCATTGCATTTATATGCGGCACCGCGTCAAGGAATTGCTACACCAAGCTGAAATAACTCTTCGGCTCCGGTCTCCCAGGCCACAGATGACCCATGACGTACTTCATGGCGACTCCGGACAATCTATTCAGCTCGGCCCATTGAGCCAGGCGATCGTCCACTGCCAGTGGACGCTCTGGATTATGAAACTGTGACCAGAAAAGCTTTTCCACTTCGCGATCTTCCAGATCTTGAAAGTGTTCGGTCGCATCAGCAACGCTTGCTGCCAAATCCAGATAGGTGTCCTCCACACTCCACATCCGGTCCAACGGAGCAAACTTCGAATCACAAACCTTCCTCCGTAGCATAAAGGGCTTTCCAGCCGCAATCTGTTCGGCCTGACGCAGCTCCTCATTCGCAGCTCTCATCGCAGAGCGAGCGTCCTTGGCATCGGCAACGGCCTTCTCTAAGTCCGTTTGTCTTGCCCGGTCTTCTTTTTCAAGAAGTTTGCAATGGTCTGCAGCGCTCTTTAACTTCTCGGGCATATCGGCCATCTCTTCTTTGCTTCGGCAGTGAGCATCCTGTTCGGCTCTCAGCTCTTCAAGGGCCTTCTTGGCAGCCGCATCACTTTTTCTATCTTGCTCCTTAGCTCGGGCAAGTTCTGCCCTAAGATTCTCCACGGCGGCCGTACCATCTGCGTCAAGCACACACATTGTAAGACACTGGCATGAAGCTCCTCTTACCTAATGCCGCCCGAAGAATTACATACCTTGAGCCTCATCAAGCCGCTTGTTGACAAGCGCGATGTCGGCATCTGCCACGTCCAGTTGCCGCTTTAGTTCGGCCACATCATCAGTTCGGCTTGATTTTGGACACCTCGCCACCTACATTCAATGGCGACATCTTAGACCTGGGATTATGATCCTCTGCGCGCCGTCATTTCTTGACAATGCGCAGAGTCTCAGGGGCTACTATCTACACAGGGCGCATCTTATTTATGCGCAACTGACAAAAGTGTACATTATCTAACGTACCTCAAAACCCGTCAGTAAACTTTTGACGGCCTCATGCAATCCGCTTTCTGCGGATGAAATCCTTTCAATCACCGTGCCCATCAATGCAAGGTGCTCTTCTGAGATAGAAGCTCGCCCCAGCAGAATCTTTAGTTCCTCCGGCCGAGCACCAGACGGTGCCGGACTTGTCCTATGACCTCTCTCAAAGGCCGGACGTGGAGAGCCTTGGGGGGGGCACATAGTTATCTTCCGCCCCTGCCGGATTCGGAGAAACCCTCCGCGACGACACCTCAGGATCGCCCGCCTCACTAGGCGGTATGGCAGGGGGAGGCGTCCCGCTCTCCATCATCTCCGGAAGAAGATCCCCCGAAGACGAGCTCTGCTGAGAAGGGCTGAGGTCCGAGCTATAAGGTAAAATTTTGGTTAGTCTACTCAGATTTAAATCAAGGATTTCTCTCATCCCTCAAAAGGAAAACCTCTCTCTACTTACGGTTTGCTGGAGGGCTGATCCCCTTGAGGGCGCAGTCCAGCCGAGGAACTCCCCGGCGTCGCACCCTCTGACGAGGATTTTCTCCCCCGTTTCGAGGCCATGGTTTCCGGGTTGTCAGAGGCGGCTCTCTTCTTCCCCTTAGGAGAGGAATTGTCAGTTCCTCCCTTCGGAGCAGCCTCCTTCGAGGAGGCCGTAGCTTCTTTGTCCTCCCCCTCCAAAGGCATTATCTCCAGCATCCTGACTAGCACAGGATCCGGCCTGGTTTCAGGAAGGGGAGCCGGACACCTGATCAGCTTCGCCTTCGCTATCCACTCCTGTTTAAAAGGATGGCTCTTTTAGTGGAAAGTTTATGACAATTATACGGATAGAAGGTCCGGGCACAAGGTTGCTTACTTGAGTATCCGGGCAATTGCAGCTTAGGCCTGCGTCCTTGGTTGAATCCGGACACATCTCTTGTGATCCGAAGAACAGTCTATACATCTCCGCGGGCGTTGCACCCATAAAATTCTGGAGAACTCGCGGTCCCTCCGGATTAAACTCCCACAGGCGAAGGGAGCGACGTTTGTCGGGCAATATTCGGCGAATCAGCATGACCTGCGTCACCTTAACCAAACTGAGGTCTCCTTCCAAGAGATCCTTAATTCGACCCTGTAACAGGGGCACGTCTTTGGGCAAACCCCAGTCTAATCCTTTGTTGACCCATGACGCTAGCCATGATGGGGGACCCGAGCAAAAGGCAGGAGGCGCCGCCCACTTGGCGCTCCTGGGAGCGGTGATATAGAACCACTCTCGTTGCCACAAGCCGAGCTCCTCTTGAAAAGAGCCCTCGGGCCATGGAGCATCAGCACTCTTACTGATGACAGCACCTCCGCACTCTGCGTGCTGTCCCTCGATCATCTTCGGCTCCACTCCAAAAGTCTTGATCCATAATCCGAAGTGAGGAGTAACGCGGAGGAATGCTTCGCACACAACGATGAATGAGGAAATGTGGAGGATGGACTATGGAGCTAAGTCATGAAATTCCAGCCCGTAATAAAACAGCAGCCCCCTCACGAAGGGATCCATCGGGAAGCCTAACCCCCGAAGGAAGTGAGACATGAACACTTCGCTCTCACCGGGCTGGGGATCGGGAATAGCCTGCCCTTGAGCAGGCAACCTATGCGGAATTTTGGCGGTCAAGAACTTAGCCTCTCTCAACTTTAGCACATCCTCCTCCGTGATGGAGGAGGGCATCCATCGGCCTTGAAGGTCGGAACCGGACATTGTCGAAGGTCCGAAGCGCCTGGAATCTGAAGCCTAGGGTGTTGGAACTCGAGGCGACAGGCGAACTCGTTTGAGATTCGAAAAGGGGGTAAGGCCGTGGTCTCTTTATAAGAGGTTGAATACCAGGGGCCCTCCCCGTAACCGTTTGGGACTCGCCTTTAATCGAGAAAACATGTTAACGGGCACGATTGGTTACCCACGTTCGTATTGATGAGAATCCCGTAAAAGGGGGGCACACAATCTCTGCTTTGACAAGACGTGCCAAGGAAACCGCCTCGCAAAGCATGCTGAGGTGGAAAAGTAAAAACGATTCGAGTAAAGGACTTGGCCGTAGTGTGATAGTGCACTACGGAATACGTCAGCAGATTTGGTTTGTGTTAATATTATTATTCTCTCTATGGAAATATGTGGAAACTTATTTTACAGAGCCGGACACTACTCTTGGTGTTTACAAATCTTCTACGAAGGACTTGGAGGAGGAACCCGCCTTGCAATGCCGAAGACAATTTGTGCGCCGGACTCGTCGTCATTGAAGCCTGGTTCAGGGGCTACTGAGGGAGTCCTGGATTAGGGGGTGTTCGGGTAGCCGGACTATACCTTCAGCCGGACTCCTGGACTATGAAGATACTAGATTGAAGACTTCGTCCCGTGTCCGGATGGGACTTTCCTTGGCGTGGAAGGCAAGCTTGGCGATGCGGATATTCAAGATCTCCTACCATTGTAACCGACTCTGTGTAACCCTAACCCTATCCGGTGTCTATATAAACCGGAGGGTTGTAGTCCGTAGGCAATCAACTCCATACACAACAATCATACCATAGGCTAGCTTCTAGGGTTTAGCCTCCTTGATCTCGTGGTAGATCTACTCTTGTACTACCCATATCATCAATATTAATCAAGCAGGAGTAGGGTATTACCTCCATCGAGAGGGCCCGAACCTGGGTAAAACAAAGTGTCCCCTGTCTCCTGTTACCATCCGGCCTAGACGCACAGTTCGGGACCCCCTACCCGAGATCCGCCGGTTTTGACACCGACAGCGACCCAGTCCCGCCTAACATCTTTCTGGAAAGCCTTTTCAAGCCATCCGTGGTGTGGCAGGGGGAAAGTGGCAACACTAGTCCGGATCCGAACACAACCCCAGATTCCGAACACACCGATATCATCGAAGGCTCAGCCACCGAAATAACACTGTCGGCCCATCTCATTATGGCAGTCATTGCCCCATGGACCGAACCCTTCTTGGCCTACCTTAATAGGAAGGAACTTCCTGAGGATCAGAATGAGGCCCGCCGCATTGTCCGGCGTTCGAAGTCCTACAAGGATCACGATGGAGAACTCTATAAGAAAACCGCTACCGGAGTCCTTCAAAGATGCATCTCCGAGGAGGAGGGGCGGCAGCTCCTGGCTGAGATTCATGCCGGTCTCGGTGGACACCACGCTGCAGCTCGGCCCCTTATTAGCAAGGCCTTCCGTATAGGATTTTATGGGCCGATGGCCCGAGCAGATGCACAGGACCTTGTCCAACATTGCGTCGGATGCCAACTCTTCACCAGTCAAAGCCATATGCCCTCCATTGCCCTACAAACAATCCCCATCACTTGGCCTTTTGCGGTCTGGGGACTGGACATGGTTGGACCCCTTAAAGGAGGAAGCCATAAGTGGATAGAGGCCAAACCAGTTAAAATGGCCGAGTCCGGGCCGGTGATAGAATTCATATCCGGTGTCGTACACCATTATGGTGTCCCACACAGCATCATTACTGATAACGGCTCTAATTTCACGGCCTACAAAGTGAAAACCTGGTGTGCTAATCTGGGCATCAAGCTCGATTACGCGTCTGTCTATCATCCATAGACAAACGGTCAAGTCGAACGGGATAACGGTCTTATAATGAGCGGCATCAAACCCAGGCTGGTGCGGTCTTTGAAGGAATCAGACGCACACTGGGTCGAGGAGCTTGACTCCGTACTATGGGGGTTGCGGACCACGCCCAACCGAACTACCAGATACACACCTTTTTTCATGGTGTACGGTGGAGAGGCTGTGCTACCCTGCGACATTATACATGACTCACCTCGGGTGCGCATGTACGAAGAGAGAGAGGCCGAGCTCGATCGGCAGGATAGCCTAGACACCCTGGAGGAGGAGCGTGACGTCTCAAAAGCCCGTTCCGCATTTTATCAACAACAGGCCCACAGATATCGAAGCAGAGAAATACAGGCCAAGACTTATAACGCTGGCGAACTCGTTCTATGCTTGCCGGAGAAGAAAAAGGACAAATTCAAGCCCAAATGGGAGGGTCCCTTCATCATTGACGAAGTCCACACCGGAGGAGCGTACCACCTGTGTGATGCGTCAGATAATCGCCTCGAGCCGAACCCTTGGAACACGGCCATACTCCGAAGATTCTATGCCAAAGCACGGAACTCTTTGTTCGTCTCCTTCTCCCTGCTGTTTCCATAATACTTTTTTTTCCTTCTCTCTCTTTTAGTTTTTTTCTTTAGCCTTAACGCTTTCGTGCGGTTAGACCGCACACCTCGGACGCACCCATATGCCTTCAAATATGTACGTCCATTATACCTGGGGGCTTCTTGTACAGAAGCTTGCTATTATTCTCTGGGCATCAAGCTCATCGCATATGCGTTTTTCCCCATATGTACCTTTTCTTCGGCATTATATGCATCGATATGACTTAAGTTTTGGCCAAGCTGGGTTACCTAGTTCCTATGCTTATGCCCTACGTTCCCGTTAGTTCGGCTAGGGCATAAAGGGAGCACCTCTGCGATTGTTACTGCCGGGTCATCCGGATGTGTACCTCAGACTGGGTGAAGCCGAAAGCTAGCGTTCTTAAGGGAATATTCGGTCAGTGAATTAAAGATGTTGTTTGCATTCGCTCCATTTGCGATATATATATATATATATATATATATATATATATATATATACATATACATATATATTGATAGGGGCCAAGGTGTCCCGTCTTTCGATGAGATGGCGGCTATCGTTTTGGAGGAAGTCGACTTTGACAATCCGACTACAAATGTGTGAGGTCGTCGCGCCTTAGCAATCGCTAAACCAACTCCGAGAGGTTATTGACCACGCCGGAGCACGATCAACCTGACCACGAAGGTCTATTTCCTGCAGGCAAACGAAGAACAAGCAGGAAACTATGATTGCAATATGGATATTGTGAATATAAGAAGAAAGCTTTATTGATGAAAGGTGGGGTTCTGTGAGGTCTTGGTCTGGTCGTTGGACACAAACGAAGTATGCGAAGTTGCAGCTATGGCGAACTTTTAACCTAAACAAAACCCAAAGTCTAAACGACGCCCTAAGGGCTGTATATATGGAGGAAGAGGGGGGAATTTCGTGGCCCTTGGAGGAGGGGTCCGAAATCAAACCTAACTCTTGTTTCCCCACACATACGGACTCTAAAAACAGCCTATACTTAAGTATTTCGAAAATACATGGGCCTGGCCCATTAATAAGGTGACGTGGCACCTAGAATAGCCTCTGGACGAAATTTATGAAGTGGCATCTTGTATATTTCTTCAAAGGCTTCATGCACTCCTTATGGTGGCTTCAAAGTCCTGAAATCATCACTTGTAACTCCGTTCTGGATCCCCTTGCGCAGGCCATCATCTCCATGCTTGGTCTTGCGCCAGTGTTCATCCCTCTTATCCGTGCCAGGCCCTTCATTTGTATGCAAAACAAATGTATCCATATTAGGCATCATCATGTTCTCATGAACATTAGAATCATTACCAAGAAACGAAAGTACCTGATAATTTAATTGGCGTGTGCGAGCTCTAGTAATTGGTCCAGTATGTATAGTAGCAGGGGATGTGGGTGTAACAATGGTATTGATGTCCTCATCATCCTCCCCTTCTTGAAATGAAGTCGTCCTCAATGGAAGCTCATCTTCCTCACCCAAATAAGGCTTCAAATCTGCAATGTTAAAAGTGGGACTAACCCCAAAATCTACAGGCAGCTCAAGTTTATATGCATTATCATTTATTTTCTCTAACACCTTAAAAGGACCATCAGCATGTGGCATTAGCATTGAGTTGCGCACATTAGGAAATATATCCTTATGCAAATGTAACCAAACAAGATCCCACGTGCAAACACAACATGTTTTCTACCCTTATCTCCAGCATGTTTATATTTCAATTCATACGCTCAATGTTTTCCTTAGTTAACTCATGCATTTTTAAAATCAATTCAGCACGTTCTTTAGCATCAAAATTAACCTTCTCCGAAGATGGAAGAGGCAACAAATCAATAGGTGCACGAGGTAGGAAACCATACACAAATTCAAAAGGGCGCATCTTAGTAGTAGAAGGCAATGAACGATTATAAGAAAATTCAATATGAGGCAAGCATTCTTCCCACATTTTCTTATTATTCTTTGTAACAGCCCTAAGCATAGTAGACAATGTTCGATTGACTACTTTAGTTTGTCCATTAGTTTGGGGGTGACAAGTAGTACTAAAAAGCAGTTTAGTCCCCAACTTAGCCCATAAACATATCCAAAAGTGGCTAAGAAATTTAGTATCACGATCTGAAACAATAGTATTTGGCACACCATGCAAGTGAATAATTTCATGAAAGAACAAATTAGCAACATTAAGAGCATCATCGCTTTTATGACATGGTATAAAGTGTGCCATTTTCGAGAACCTATCCACAACAACAAATATGCTATCCCTCCCCTTATTTGTTTGAGGTAAACCTAAAACAAAGTCCATAGATATATCCTCCCAAGGAACACTAGGTATAGGCAAAGGCATATATAAATCATGAGGATTGAGTCGTGACTTAGCTTTTTGACACGTAGTGCAGCAAGAAACAAAACGCTCAACATCCTTACTCATCTTTGGCCAAAAGAAATGTGTAGCAAGTATATACTCTGTCTTCTTGACGCCAAAGTGTCCCATTAATCCTCCTCCATGCGCCTCCTGCAACAACAAAAGACGAACGGAGCTCGCTGGAATGGATAGCTTGTTAGCACGAAACACAAATCCATCGTTAAGAACGAACTTGTTCCAAGTTGTCCCTTCCATACAATTCTACAATACATCTTTAAATTCAGCATCATGCACATATTGATCTTTGATGGTCTCCAAACCAAATATTTTAAAGTCAAGTTGTGAAAGCATAGTATAACGACGAGACAATGCATTATCAATAACATTTTGTTTACCCTTCTTGTGTTTAATGACATAAGGGAAAGTCTCAATGAATCCAACCCATTTAGTAAGTCTATGGTTCAGTTTTGCTTGACATTTAATGTGTTTCAAAGATTCATGACCAGAATGTATAACAAATTCCTTGGGCCATAAATAATGTTGCCATGTTTCTAAGGTCTGAACAAGAGCATATAATTCTTTATCATAAGTAGAATAGTTCAGACTAGGTCCACTCAATTTTTCAGAAAAGTATGCAACATGTTTGCCTTCTTGTAATAACACACCTCCTAATCCAATTCCACTAGCATCACATTCAAGCTCAAAAGTCTTATTAAAATCTGGAATTTGGATTAAAGGAGCATGTGTCAACTTATCTTTCAATACCATGAAGGCTTCTTCCTGTGCGGTACCCCAAACAAAAGGCACACCCTTCTTTGTAAGCTCGTTGAGCGGTGCAGCAATGGTGCTGAAATATCTCACAAAACGCCTATAGAAACCAGCGAGGCCAAGAAAACTCCTCACTTTTGTGATGGTTTTGGGATGCGGCCAACTCTCAATAGCTTCAATGTTGGCTTTATCAACTTCAATTCCCCGTGGAGTAACAACATAGCCAAGAAAAGATACTGGGTCAGTGCAGAAGGTGCACTTCCCAAGGTTACCAAACAAACGTGCATCATGTAGAGCAATAAAAACAACATGTAAATGTTCCAAATGTTCCTCCAAAGATTTGCTATAAATCAATATATCATCAAAATAGACTACCACAAATCGTCCAATGAACAATGTTCAGACCACCAAACACATGCAAAGCTAGTGAAAGCACAAACAACAGTCGGAACACGTCTCTCCTTAGGATATTGTAAACATGTAAATCATTGTTCAGTTTCTAACTCCCAAGTAAGATATATATCAGGAACATATCTACCCTCAAATGGTGGAATGTTCAATTTCAGTTTAGGGAGATGGTCATGATCATGTACCTGAGGTGGTTGTGCAGCCCTACCATTGCAATGATATGCATGAGGACGACCTGGTGGCGGTGGTGCTGGTGGTTGCACGTAGTTCTGATTTTATCAACCTCATCCTCGTAATGGTCCTCCACCTCTGCAGTAGCAGCAGGAGCTACATAAGCATCAGCAACGGCACCAGAATTTTGACCAGGCTAAAGGGGAATGCGCAGTGCCCGTCCCACTTGATTTGGAAGGCGATGTTGTTGTTGTTGTTGTTGTTGTTGTAGAGGTGCGTTAGGTGCATCTGGTGGTGGTGGTGAAAGACGCGTGAGCAATTCATTAAACTTGTTATCGAGCTTTGTTTCAAACGTCTTTTCCATGCCATCTATCTTCTCCATGGCCTCTTCAAATCTGTTTAGCACATCTTGCACCTTCCACTCATCATTTGCTGAAATTTATCATGTAGCTCTTTGTTCGTCATGTTCTCCCAATATGTCTCATGGCTTGTGATCCTGCCATGGTTAGCAGCAATAGAAACACACAAGAATATGATCCTACAGACTACTAGGAACTGGTGGTGGTGGTGGTGTAATGGACAGTCACAAATCCGTCAAGCGAATCTTAAATTTTAACAGTTCTTACCAAGCAGCAGGCGGTGATCGGCAACCGTCGTAGTCAAAACTCTCAAAGCTTGGATAGAGTGATTACCAGGGAGAATCAAACGCATGACGTATATGTATGTGGAGCTGGGAAGGCTTATAATATGGTAGCAAAAATGGTCAGCAATAATCAATTTAGAGATGCAATGTTGTATGAACGCTCAACGACGGTACTGTGCTGGTCCTAGGCTAGACCATGCTAGAGACACGAGCCTAAAACACTAACATAATCACGGCGCTGCACGTAAACAAGGGAAAAGCACACTCTAGAAAAAAAATCCGCTCTGTTTTTTTTTGGCGCCCCTCTTTTTTTGCGCTCCTCTTTTTTTTGCGAAATTTCACTATAATGCCGAGTGTCTCAAAACTCTTCCCTCGTTAAACTGACAGGATGGGCACGATTTTTTTTTGACTTTTTTCGGAAATCAGGGCAGCGACGATGAAAAAAATGCGACAAAAAATCACTATGACGGCGAGTGTCTCAAAATGCTCCGTGGGACCTAAAAATAGGATAGGGAAAATATTTTTGGTCGCCGAAATTTTGGCCTAAAAATTGCCCGGGGGTCTTGAGACTTTTTTTTCCGAGACCTACTCAGGCAAGGAAACACAAAACGAAAACTAGATGGATCTCGAAAACAAACCTAATATGAAAAGAACTCAGGTTGGTGGTGGACAGGCAGATGTATATGTGGACTCGGATTGGTGGTGGACAGGCGGATGTATATGTGGACTTGGATTAGTGGTGGACAAATAGATGTATATGTGGACTCGAATTGGTGGTGGACATGCGGATGTATATGTGGACTCGGATTGGTGGTGGACAGGCGGATGTATATGGCAGTGGTAAGGAATATGTTGGTGGTGGTTGTATTTGGTTGGAACGATGATGATGGTGCGGCGGCGACATGACAACTTATGACTAGAACTCGAAACTCTAAAAGACTAGACTCTAAGACTAGCAACTAGACACGACGATGCAACCGCAAATTCAACAAAGCAAAATACTGAAAATACTATGCAAATGCTCAGACTGGTTCAAATATGATGAACTAACCCTAAATTTTTTTTGGCTTTTTCGTGGACTGTAGGTATGAAGAACAGACTCGATCTAAACTACGAAAAACTGTAAAATCTCACCGAGCAATCTGGAAATCTGATACCACTTGATAGGGGCCAAGGTGTCCCGTCTTTCGAAGAGATAGTGGCTATCGTTTTGGAGGAAGTCGACTTTGACGATCCGACTACGAACGTGTGAGGATGTCGCGCCTTAGCAATCGCTAAACCAACTCCGAGAGGTTATTGACCACGCCGGAGCACGATCAACCTGACCACGAAGGTCTATTTCCTGCAGGCAAACGAAGAACAAGTAAGAAACTAACATTGCAATATGGATATTGCGAATATAAGAAGAAAGCTTTATTGATCAAAGGTGGGGTTCTGTGACGTCTTGGTCTGGTCGTTGGACACAAACGAAGTACGCGAAGTTGCAGCTATGGCGAACTTTTAATCTAAACAAAACCCAAAGTCTAAACAGCGCCCTAAGGGCTGTATATATGGAGGAAGAGGGGGGAATTTCGTGGCCCTTGGAGGAGGGGTCCGAGATCAACCCTAACTCTTGTTTCCCCACACATACTGACTCTAAAATAACCTATACTTAAGTACTTCGAAAATACATGGGCTTGGCCTAATAATAAGGTGATGCAGCACCTAGAATAGCCTCTGGACGAAATTTATGAAGTGGCATCTTGTATATTTCATCCAAGGCTTCATGCACTCCTTATGGTGGCTTCAAAGTCCTGAAATCATCACTTGTAACTCCGTTCTTGATCCCCTTACGCATGCCATCATCTCCATGCTTAGTCTTGCTCCAGTGTTCATCCCTCTTATCCGTGCCAGGCCCTTCATTTGTAAGCAAAACAAATGTATCCAATTTAGGCAGCATCATATTCTCATGAACATTAGAATCATTACGAAGAAACAAAAGTACCTGATAATTTAATTGGCATGCGTGAGCTCTAGTAATTGGTCCAGTATGTATAACAGCAGGGGCTGTGGGTGTAACAATGGTATTGATGTTCTCATCATATATATATAGGACAACACTATTCTAATCCCTGGATCCAAATAACTATTTGGATCATGATCAGTCCTACATAGGAGGCGACGGATGCTCCTGAACTCAAAAAAAAACCACCCACCCGCGTCGTCGCCCCCCTCACCCCCCGCGGGCGATTCCCACCACCCACCCCGTGTCGTCCCCCCTCACCCCCGGCGAACTCCCCGCCTCCTCCCCCCAACCACCGGTGGCTGCCCGGATCTGCCACCACCATGCGGCAGCAAGCTCCTCCGTCAAGGATCCGCTGGGGACGGCAGAGGCCCGATCCCCTGCAGCCACCAACCACCTCCTGCTCCGCCATCCAATGTGGCGGCCGCCGGCGACCTTCCATCTGCGCTGGCACTGCCCCCCTCCTAGATCCGGCCCTGCACAGCCCCCTCACCTGGATCTGACCCCCGGCACCACCCCACGCCTAGGTCCGGCCGGCAGGTCACCCCCGCGCCTGGTTCAGGCCGCCGCGCTGCACCTGCGCCTGGTTCCGGCCGCCACGCTGCATCCCCTGACCACCTCCGCCCCGCCCCCAACCTTCTCTGCGGCGTGACATTTCCTCTGCTCTGGCACGAGCTTCCCTCTAGTCCGTCACGGCCTTCCCTCAACTCCGGTGTGGCCTGCCCTCTACTCCAGCGTGCCCTCCTGCTCCTCCTCCACAACCCCATCCTCACCCTCCCTGCCCCGAACAACTTCCTCCTGCCTATTTAGTAGTGTTGTTACAATAACCAGCAGCCACTAGTCAGATCGACCCTCCAATAACCAACATATGCCTTGGCGCGTTCCTCGGCATGCTCTTTGGGTCCGTGGAGATTGGCCTCGGAGTCGCGGTAACGATCGATCATCATTGCCTTGCTCTGAATAATTGGCTGAATCATACATGCATTATAGTTCCTGCAGTTCTCTGACTTTTTTTCATACATACATTATAATTGCAGCTAGCCATATCCTTTGCAAAGATCATCATCCAGTCACTCTGGGCTCAGGTGGAGGGTCTGGGTTGGCTACAAGGAACAAACATATTCTGCAGCGTCAGGCAGTACCCCGTGGCATGCCGGACACAGGCCGTGCAAGTCATACGCATCGATACATCCTTTCTCTACTTCATCAATGCGACTTTCATCAAAGAGAGGTACCAACCAATGTGATCAAATAAAGTAAACTGCTCATTGTGTAAAGTTCGATGTGAGTGCTCATATAGCTAGGTGTGTTGATTCAGGATCATGGAGTGGGTAAGGGCAGAAGTGGATACATCCAATGAGAAGGTCAGGGAAAGGGTGCACTCAGTTTTCCTTGACATGTCAAGTAAGTTCCTCACAGAGAAGCTTACAATTGCTAGAATGATATTGAAAATTCCAAAACGTATCTGATTCATTCATGCTTCTGGTCTGCAGATGTGGTGAACATTGACACTTCAGAACTGGTGGGATTGGAAGAAATTCACAAGGAGCTGGCGTCCCTTGGCATACAGATGAAGTGATTTACTGATGAGCATCATATTGTAGCTTTGTCAAAAAATTATTACTGGTCAAAATATCTCACTCTTGTGTAAAAATATTATCTGCAGATGGCTATTGCCAGTCCAGGATGGCAGGCAATTCAGAAGATGAAGTTGGCACATGTTGTTGACAGGATAGGAGAAGATTGGATTTTCCTACAGTAGGTGAAGCAGTGGAAGGATGCCTAATTGCACACAAGGGCAGTGCTATGGAGTGTTGAGTGTATGTTAGTAGAAATAACACCATTTGTTGTCGATTTGTATCTAGTGAGCATGGTTTACATAGCTCCGCAAATGCTGACAAATAGTAACAGACGCAACAATGACAAAACATGTACGTGTTCTGTAGAAATAAAGCACATTAACTAGAGTGGTATACGGTCGTGTTTTTGTGACTATACTCCCTTAAAATCTATATCTATTTATTTGTTCCTACTCACTCCATCTTCCTCCTCTCTTCTCCCCACTTCCTCCTCCCATCTTGTCTGATGGTCAATTTTTTTCTTCAGAAAAATTTATCCTTTCGCTCTCGGTGAACTTCAAAGCTTGGTGATTTCTTTGGGATTTGCTATACTATAATTTGACCAAAGGTTTGCATATATTCAGATGATAGGTTGCACACACAAGAAGGAAATATTTGGGTCTAGACATTTGACACTAGTTTTACCCTCACTTGTGTTTCTTATTTTGTTTATGTGAGAAAACAAAAATGTATTTTAGAAGTTCATTTATTATTTCCCCAAAAGTTCATATATTACTACCTGTATGTATTTTGGCATATCACAACACCAGCAATAGAATTTGTGAAGAAAAAACCGGGTAGAAGTTCATGTATAAAAATTAATGAACCTCCCAATGCCGATGGGATGTGACTCACACCCACAACTCCGTCGGCACTGCTTCTAAGCGCCCCCACCAGCGTAATGCGTGTACTAGTGCATAGTGTTGTGCATACTATGAATAGGTGTACTGTCTAGGTGTATTCTTGTGTGTAATTTTCTTTTCTCTTCAAAAGCATGTGAAGTTCATGTTTCAAGAAAATTCAATGTTCAGAGGGACAACATATAGAAGAATTTCATCCAAAAAAAAGAACTGCCTAGGCCATTTCACCGACAACCAAAAAATGCATAAAAAGTGTCACACGAAAAATAAAAAAGTTCACAAAAATATACAATATATTAGGTTCACATTTCAGAAATTCCGAAGTTCACGCGTAGTACATACAGAAGAAAAATCACCAAATGAAAAATATAGACCGCCGAGGCTATTTCATTGAAAAGCAAAAAATGCATAAAAATGTCATGACAAAATTCTATAAGAAGTTCAAATTTAAAACCGAAAACAGGTCAACGTTAAAATAAATGAAGTTTCTAATATCTAAAAGACAAATTTGGAAGTTCAAAAAATTTGACCAAGAAGGTCAAAAAAGTAGTTCAAAAACCTTTATAACGAATTTTTCCCATTTGTAAAAAAATCAGAGAAGTTCAAATTAAAAAGAGGAGCATTTTAAAATATTATACAAAATTGATTTCCCCCATTCTATAATAATTTGAAGTTCAAATTAAAATAACGGCGCGGTATCATTGTTTATATAAAAAAGCATTTTCCATGTTACTAACCAATAAAACTAAGAGTTCAAATTTAAAAATGGTGAAGTTCGATGTCTATAAAAAATTGGATATTTCACATTATTAAAAAATAAAACCAAGAAGTTCAAAATTTTAAAACAAAGAAGTTCAAAAAACTCAATTTTCCTTGTTACTAAAGAATAAAACTAAGAAGTTCAAATTAAAATAGTAGAGAAGTTCAAAGTTTATAAAAAACTCAGATTCTCGTTCTAAAGAATGACTAATAAGTTCAAATTAAAATAAGGGAACAACAAAAAAGTTATAAAAATGATTTTCCCTGTTTTTAAAAAATTAGGAAGTTCAATTTTAAATAGAGTAATTCAATGTATATTTATAAAACATAGTTTTTCTCATTACTAAAAAATAAAACCAAGAAGTTCAATTTAAAAAAAAGGAGAAGTTTGATGTTTAATTAAGAAATAAAAAATATGGAGTAAAATAAAACCAGGAAGTCCATATTAAAAAGATGGAGAAGTTCGACGATTATAGAAAACTCAGGTTTTCCTCGTCATTAAAGAATGGAAACAAGAAGTTCAAAAATAAAAACAAGAAGTCCAACTTTTAAAAAAATAACACTTCAAAATTTCATAAAAAGGGATTAAGAAATAAAACCAGGAAGTCCATATTAAAAAGATCGAGAAGTTCGATGATTATAGAAAACTCAGATTTTCCTCGCTATTAAAGAATGAAAGCAAGAAGTTCAAAAATAAAATAATAAGAAGTTCAACAATTAAAAATAGAACACTTCAAAATACATAAAAAAGGATTAAGAAAAATCAAATTAAAAATTCATAAAAAACTTAAATATTTTCACGTAACCGAGAGTGGTCCAGGTTGATAGCTGCCAGAAGTTCATGTACTACACGGTGTGCATTTTTTATTGAAAAAAAGAATAAAAAAATCGAAGTCTAAAAGTTTTGTTGTTATAAGTTCAAGCACTTCGTGGGAGAAAGTTAAAAAAATTTGTGAGAGAGATTTGTACAAAAGGAATATCATTTGTGTAACACTAACGATGGATGAGAAAATTACAAACGAAAATACGTCACAGAAGTTCAACTGAAAACAGCAGGAAGTTCAATTACTACAGTGGATGAATTTCAGATGAAAAACTTTTAAAAATGTCGCGAATATGAAAAAATGATCAACACGGGAAAGTTAAGTGCTTACAGCAGCTTTCCAGCGGTATATCAGTTGCTCAATTCCGGTGAGTGGATGGAGAGTTACGAGAAGTGGATGGAGACCTACGATCAAAAAAATCACGTGAAAAACAGAGTGAAGTTCAGGTACACGCACCGAGAAGTTCAGGTTCTTCACGTGGTGCATTTTTGAAGAATCTGTTTCGTGATATAGGAAGAACGCATGATCCCGCCGTTTTCGAAATTACTTGAAAACGACTAGGAATCAGAGAAAACCATCAACATGAAAAAGTTTCGCATTTTCCGTAGCTTTTCAGCGGTATATTATTTGCCCCATTCTGATAAAGTTTGTAGAAATTATGGCCAAAATATGTTTTTCGCCATTTTTGAAACTGACTTAAAACCGTAAAGAATTGGGAGAAACAATACATACCAAAAAGTTTCGCATTTGTTCAAGCTTTCCAATGCCATATCATTTGCTGCATTCGGACGACCGATTAAAAAATTAGCTCGAAAATACGAACTCGGTAGGACTTGGACTATTTTCTAAATTACTCTTAAACCATTCAAAATTAGAAAAAAACTTTCAAGATGAAAAAGTAGCGCATTTTCATAAGCTTTCCAACGTCGTATCATATGCCTCCACTGGATTAGCCGTTTAGAAATGACATCGAAAAAACGAACTCAGCTATTTGGTTTACAAAATTTTACGTTTTGTCAAATTACTCTTTAACCATAGGAAATTAGAGAAAACTTTCAACATGTGGAAGGAGCGGTTTTGCATTAGCTTTCCAAGGTCATATTATATGCCTGAATCCTATAAATGGTTTAGAAATGCGATCAAAAATACGATTCACGTTTTTTGTGCGAAGAAAAAACGGTTTTCAAAACTGCTCTTAAACCGCTTATATTTTGCCAAAAATTTAAGTTGGGTCATGATATTGATGTCCATAGCTTTCCAACGGTATATGGCAAGCCCCATTTGGGCAATGTTGGCGGAAGTTCAACCTAGTTCACAAGGAAGTTCAACGTACTACTAGCGGGGCAGGTCAGGTTGTGATCAGAATATTATTCTGATCCCGTGATCAGAATATATATATATACTGCGATTTTTTCAATCATAGTTCAGACATGCGCTCTAACGCATGCACACCCAGGGAAAGGAACCGTTAACGGAACTATTCTCTCTGGAAGATGTTTCTTACATAATGTAATATAACATAACTAGCCGGATACAACTTGTTTGTTCAAGCAACTATGACCCCTACGCCTAGTTTCCATGCATCCCCCGGTCTATTTGGCCACACAGGTATTCGGAAACACTCCGCGCCTTCGGGTCCAGAGGGAAAAGCAAAAAGGTCTGCCATGACAATCGTTTTACAATTCAGCTAGACAGAAAAATACACAGTCATTTCGACTCAAAAATTTCCTCCTCTATACCCTCCAGCAGGTTATCTAACTTACAATCCAGCTAGAAATATTTGGCAACTACTGCTACTTGGTCATACACCAAATTAACGGGAACTTCCTTCTCGTCTAACCCTAAGGTCTGACCTGAGCCATATGATTCGGGTCAAGCTTGGTGTACCTTGTCTTCACCATGGCCCGGGCTTCTCGAGCCCCTTCCCGGTAGGCCGATATTTTCCACAATCGAAAGCGTCGCCGCGCCCCCTTGAATAGCTCTAGGAGCTCCTCCATCTTTCCTGGAGGGGAGGAAGCTGGCCTCAAAGCTTTGGCAATGCTTCGCATCACCTGCCGAGCTTGCTCATGAATACGCGGCAGCTCTTGCAGTAGATCGCTTGAGAATTCAGACATCTCATCTCCGGGACGATCGGTCAGCATACCTACAGATATAACTCTATCAGTTCCTGGTATCTCTGAACTATTATAAGGTAAATTCGGCCACATACTGAACATGTCGCCGCGCAGACTTTTATTCTCATTCATGGAGTCGGCCAGTTGGGCCCGTACATCTTTCAGATCCTCGCCCAATCGGGTATTCAAATCTTGGAGCTTGTTCATCTCCAGTACGACTTTTGTGAGCACACGCTCGCTCACGGCTAGCAGCTTCTTGGCTTCTCATTCTCCGTCTTGGGCAGGTTTAAGTTGTTCTTGCAGTTGACCTAGTGATCCTGATAAGAGGTGAGCAACCGTGTTTAACATTATTGGTATACCATTCTGTTTTCTCGACGAAGGGGAACATTGCCCGGAGACGCCTTCTTGGATTTCTCCAGTTCGGCACGGGCAGCAGTTAGCTGCGTCTGGCACTTTTCTAGCTCTTAGGCTAACATGTCATTCTTCTCCATAAGAACTTGGTTATACAACGACACTTAAATAAGTTGTACCAACTGCTTCAAGTCTCGGGGGCTACTGGCATATCGTTATCATAGCCAGACAGAGTAAACTTACCCGCACATCTTTTAAATGCTGCCTTGTGGCTCTGTTAAGCCCATCTTGAGCAGCTCGGATGTATGCATCAGCCGAGCTGAAGGCATTAAATGCTTCTTCCGAAAAGCCGGGGTCTTGTAAAACGGCCCTACGGCACCGATGATTCATGGCCCTCTCCACTTCTGAGTTAGTGATGGATACATCCTCCGAATCCTCGGCTGGGGGATAGTCTGGCGTTACCCCCGCATCAGCCCCCATCTTTATGGCAGGATCTGGATCCTGGCTGTGGGAAGTATGACCAGCCAGACCCCCGGATATAGTCCAGCACACTTTGTCCTGATACAGGATAAACATAAAGGTCACAGTTGGATGTGATCCACCGCGCCCTCCCCGAACGGCACGCGTTGAATGCGGCGCCGTGGGATAGATCGTGGGTGGTTTCTTTATTCGGAAAGGCGGAACGTCCGCCCCCTCCCTCTTTATAAGCATGGGAAACAGGAGTAGTTCGCCCATTCGCTGGTTGCTACTCCAATCTCGGAAATCTCCGCCGCTCCCTCGTCTTCCCAAAGCTGAAAGAGAGCAGCGCCCCGCCCCCCATCGCCACCAGCTCCACCAACTCTGTCGACTTGCCTTTGAAGAACAAGGTGAGCTTGGCACTGGGTTGGAGGTTCTCGGGTATCCCTCTCATACCAACACATATACATACCAAATCATATCCCTGCCATATGGATATGATCATCCAACACATATACATAGCCAACATATCCAACAACAAGCATACAATGGTTTCATCCATACATACATATGTAGGTAGCAAGTTTGACATTGTTCATCATACAAAATCAACACAAGAAGGAAGCATAAAAGAGAAGAGTAGACTCCATCAATGCAAGCTTTCTCATCTAAAGCAAATCTGCAAATTGGGAAAGAAGCAAGTTAGAACAAGAAGACTATCTAGAAAAAGAAGAAGAAGAAGAAGAGAAGAAAAGGAAGAAGAAGAATTTTTCTTCTCTTTCTTTTTCTCCTCTCCTCTATTTTATCTTATTCTTCTAACTAAGGTAGGTAAAAATGCCATTTTATTGCTAAGCTAGGTAAAACTGCTAAGTGTAGGTCATTTTGGAGCTAAGCTAGGTAAACAGGTCATTTTGGAGCTTACTAAGGTTATTATGTCATTTTCGAGGAAAGTAAGGTAAGTCTATATTATTTTGGAGGTAACAAAGATTATCATGACATTTTTAGGAAAGAAAGCTAAGTATAGCTCATTTTTGTCTAACTTAGGTAGTTATGCCATTTAGGAGGAAAGTAAGCTAAGTATGCATTTGTTAAGCAAAACACTAGAGAAAACTTACCCTCATCACAACAAATGCGATGAAGATCACAACTAAGGTAAAGATTGATCCAACTGCATAACGATACCAAGCCTCCTTATCAATTACATATTTTCTAATCTTCTTAAGCTTCAGGCACATTGCATCCATCTTCAAGCATATTGCATTCATCTTCATCTTGTGATCATCGATGACATCGGCAACATACAACTCCAATGTCATCTTCTCTTCTTCAATTCTTTTAATTTTTCTTTCAAATACTCATTTTCTTTTTCAACTAAATTTAACTTCTCGACAAGAGGATCAGTTTCAAATTCCGGTTCACATACCTCCTAGATTAAAATATCTCTATGCCAACTTGATGGCCATAATTGTAATAAATGAGAAATGCAACAAATAGTTATGAAATAAAATTTACCACATCTGAATCATAAAGCGGGTGAGGGCCGATGGGGACGGACATAAAGACCATGGCACTATGTATAAGAAACAATCATACAAAGTAAGAAAAACATAAAAGTAACTATATAAATCATAAAATCATACAAGTAACTATATAAATCAAGTACAACATAAAAAATTGAATACCTAGTCATAATCTGGTTCAATAAATGCTTCAGGATCAATAAATGCATCATCATCATCACTATCAGTAATGATGTGCTCATTATCATCATTCATAAATGCATCATCATCATGTGGAAGGCCACCTCTACGTAATCCGTCAAGCATTGACAGGTCATCCGCGGTAGTAACCTCTTCTAGTTCAGGCTCTTCTTGTTCTGGCTGAGGGGTGAAGTCATGTTCACTGTCGCTGTCTACTTCGATGCTCTGGGGTGAAGTAGAGCGGTTCTTGAAAGGTTTTTTGGAAATACACGTTTCTTGGAAGAATTCTCCTTCATATGTGTCTGGGTTAATGTGAGGTGCATAATCATCTTCATTTGGGGGAGGTGGTCTAACACGTGGCAGCACTTCATAAACGACATCCCAACCTTTGAGATTAGGATCACTTTGACAGGCCCACGGTAGATAGGAAACTTGGGTAGCCTGTTGAGCCATAATATAGACATCAGGAATATCCAAATGGGTGCTTTGATTTATTTCCACTAGCCCTATATGTTCATGAGTCCTTCTAGTCTCCTTCGGTTGGAACCAATAACATTTGAAGACTATGATGTTTGGTGGGTTTGCACCATAGAATTGAAGTTCATAAATTGCTTCAACTCGTCCATAATGCTCGGTATCTCCTTCGCCGATAGCAGAGACACGAAGATTTGTATACTTTCGGTCGGCCATAGATAGCTCTTTGCCATAGGTACGAAAGTGATACCCGTTGATGCCGTATTTGTCAAAAGAACGAACCTTATAGTCAAAACCATTAGCGACTTGTCTCAATTCGGCGTCCATAAGCTCTGAATTAGCCTACAAGTTTAATACGAAAGGGATTATTGCATTAGTGATACGTCACCAATGTATCTATAATGTTTGATTGTTCCATGCTATTATATTATCTGTTTTGGATGTTTAATGGGCTTTAATATACCTTTTTATATTATTTTTGGGACTAACCTACTAACCAAAGGCCCAATGCAAATTGCTGTTTTTTACCTATTTGAGTGTTTCGCAGAAAAGGAATATCAAACAGAATGAAACCTTCAGGAGAGTTATTTTTGGAAGAAACGTGATCCAGGAGACTTGGAGGCGACATTAAGAAAGAAGCGAGGAGGCCACGAGGCAGGAGGGCACGCCTAGGGGGCAGGCGCGCCCCCACCCTCATGGGCCCCTCGCAGCTCCACCGACCTACTTCTTCCTCCTATATATACTCATATACCCTGAAAACATCCGAGAGCACCATGAAACCCTATTTCCACCGCCGCAACCTTATGTACCCGTGAGATCCCATATTGGGGCCTTTCCGGCGCTCCGCCGGAGGGGGAACCGAGCACGGAGGGCTTCTACATCAACACCATAGCCTCTCTGATGATATGTGAGTAGTTTACCACAGACCTTCGGGTCCATAGTTATTAGCTAGATGGCTTCTTCTCTCTCTTTGAATCTCAATACAAAGTTCTCCTCGATTCTTTTGGAGATCTATTCAATGTAATTCTTTTTGCGATGTGTTTGTCGAGATCAGATGAATTGTGGGTTTATGATCAAGATTATCTATGAACAATATTTGATTCTTCTCTGAATTCTTTTTATGCATGATTTATTATCTTTGCAAGTCTCTTCGAATTATCAGTTTGGTTTGTCCTACTAGATTGATCTTTCTTGCAATGGGAGAAGTGCTTAGCTTTGGGTTCAATCTTGTAGTGTCCTTTCCCAATGACAGCAGGGGCAGCAAGACACGTATTGTATTCTTGCCATCGAGGATAAAAAGATGGGGTTTATGTCATATTGCTTGAGTTTATCCCTCTACATCATGTCAGCTTGCCTAATGCGTTACTCTGTTCTTATGAACTTAATACTCTAGATGCATGCTGGATAGCAGTCGATTTGTGGAGATATAGTAGTAGATGCAGAATCATTTAGGTCTGCTTGTCGTGGACATGATGCCTATATACATGATCATGCCTACATATTCTCATAACTATGCGCTTTTCTATCAATTGCTCGACTTAGATGTATTTGTCACATGTTTCATGATGCTCTCTTTGTGCTTCAATTCTTGTCTTTCATGTGAGCATCATTGAAATTATTTATGCCTAGCTAGAGGCGTTAAATGATAGCGCTTGTTGGGAGGCAACCCAATTTTATTTTTGTTTCTTGCTTTATGTTCCTGTTTAGTAATAAATAATTCATCTAGCTTCTGTTTAGATGTGGTTTTATGTTTTTAGTTAGTGTTTGTGCCAAGCAGAACCTTTGGGAAGACATGGGGGAAGTCTTTGCGATCTTGCTGTACAAAACAGAAACTTTAGCGCTCACGAGATTAGCTTCCATTTTTTTACTGAGAGTGCTATTAGGTTGATTATTTTTGAAGATGATTAATAGAAAAATTCCTCACGTCCGCCAATTTATTTCAGAATTTTGGGGGTTACAGAAGTATTCGGAACCTACAGATTACTACAGATTGTTCTGTTTTTGTCAGATTCTGTTTTTCGTGTGTTGTTTGCCTATTTTGATGAATCTATGCCTAGTATCGGAGGGTATGAACCATAGAGAAGTTGGAATACAGTAGGTTTAACTCCAATATAAATAAATAATGAGTTCATTACAGTACCTTGAAGTGGTGGTTTGTTTTCTAATACTAACGGAGCTCATAAGATTTTCTGTTGAGTTTTGTATTGTGAAGTTTTCAAGTTTTGGGTAAAGATTTGATGGACTTTGGAATAAGGAGTGGCAAGAGACTAAGCTTGGGGATGCCCAAGGCACCCCAAGGTAAAATTCAAGGACAACCAAAATCCTAAGCATGGGGATGCCCCGGAAGGCATCCCCTCTTTCGTCTTCGTCCATCGGTAACTTTACTTGAGGCTATATTTTTAATTTTTATTCACCACATGATATGTGTTTTGCTTGGAGTGTCTTGTATGATTTGAGTCTCTCCTTTTTAGTTTACCACAATCATCCTTTCTGTAAACACCTTTTGGAGAGACACGCATAAAATAGAACTTATTAGATTACTCTATGTGCTTCACTTATATCTTTTGAGCTAGATAATTTTTGCTCTAGTGCTTCACTTATACCTCTTTAAGAGCACAGTGGTGGTTTTATTTTATAGGAATTATTGATCCCTCATGCTTCACTTATATTATGAGAGCCTTTTAGAACAGCATGGTCATTTGCTTTGGTTATAAAATTAGTCCTGATATGATAGGCATCCAAGATGGGTATAATAAAAACTATCATAAAAAGTGCGTTGAATACAATGAGAAGTTTGATACTTGATGATTGTTTTGAGATATGAAGATGGTGATATTAGAGTCATGCTAGTTGAGTAGTTGTGAATTTGAGAAATACTTGTTCTAAAGTTTGTGATTCCCGTAGCATGCATGTATGGTGAACCGTTATGTGATGATGTTGGAGCATGATTTATTTATTGATTGTCTTCCTTATGAGTGGCGGTCGGGGACGAGCGATGGTCTTTTCCTACCAATCTATCCCCCTAGGAGCATGCACGCAGTACTTTCTTTCGATAACTAATAGATTTTTGCAATAAGTATGTGAGTTCTTTATGACTAATGTTGAGTCCATGGATTATACGCACTCTCACCCTTCCACCATTGCTAGCCCCTCTAGTACCGCGCAACTTTCACCGGTACCATAAGCCCACCATATAAATTCCTCAAAACAGCCACCATACCTACCTATTATGGCATTTCCATAGCCATTCCGAGATATATTGCCATGCAACTTACGACCATTCCGTTTGTTATGACACGTTACATCATTGTCATATTGCTTTGCATGATCATGTAGTTGACATCGTATATGTGGCAAAGCCACCTTTATAATTCTTTCATACATGTCACTCTTGATTCATTGCACATCCCGGTACACCGCCGGAGGCATTCACAGAGTCATATGTTGTTCTAGTATCGATTTGCAATTTTTGAGTTGTAAGTAAATAAAAGTGTGATGATCATCATTATTAGAGCATTGTCCCAAATGAGGAAAGGATGATGGAGACTATGATTCCCGCACAAGTCGGGATGAGACTCCAGATGAAAAATAAAAAAATAAAAAAAGAGGCCATACAAAAAGAGAAAAGGCCCAAATAAAAAAATGAGACAAAAAGAGAGAAGGGACAATGTTATTATTCTTTTACCACACTTGTGCTTCAAAGTAGCACCATGATCTTCATGATATAGAGTCTCCTATGTTGTCACTTTCATATACTAGTGGCAATTTTACATTATAGAACTTATCTTGTGTATTCCAATGCTGGGCTTCCTCAAAATGCCCTAGGTCTTCGTGAGCAAGCGAGTTGGATGCACACCCACTTAGTTTCTTTTTGATCTTTCATACACTTATAGATCTGGTGCATCCGTTGCATGGCAATCCCTATTGATGTAGGGTGGAACTCTAGTGGCCGATCTTTCACGAAAGGAGTGGATCCTGCGAAGAACACAAGGAGGGAAACAAGAGGAAAATCACGAGGGGAACACAAGAGAACACTCAAACTAACAAGAATGATCACACATGCGCTAGATCCATGAACACAAAGGGAGATACAAGATCCAAATTCAACAACGGACGATACAAGAGGTAACCGGTCTTCTCCGTGAGGAGGTCTTGAATCCAAAGGGATCTTCTCCGAAGAGGCCGCGGTCTCTCATGAGGAGTAGATCCGATGTGGATGAGCGAAGCTCTATCTCTCAAAATGAGCTAAACCAACGCTAACCCTAGAAAGTTGGACGAGGTGGAGTATATATAGTCTAGGGGGGAGAAGGGGTACACGGGCCTCGGCCCTTCACTATGCACAGACAGGGGAGACCGGACGTCCGGGCGTCGGGCCGGATGTCCGGGCATTCACACGACGCCGCATGTCCGGGCATTCATGCGACGCTGGATGTCCGGGATGAGGAGGCCGGATGTCTGGACTGGAGCGGTGGGCTTTGTTGCTCTCGGGTTCGGAGAAGTCCGGATTTCGGGGCTGGTGGCCAGATATCCGGGGGCTCGGGAAAGGCCGGATGTCCGGGCTGGCGAGGCCGGATGTCCGGGGCCTGTAGCTTCTGGCGGCTATGCGGCTGTGGTGGGAGGAGTTCTAGGGGCCAGACGTCCGGGGTCGCGGCCGGTTGTCTGGGGCCTGGGAGGTGTACTTGACTCCTTCCGATGGTTCTCTTCATCCGTGAATTTGGGGACTTGTACATCTTCATGTGCATCTTGGGGAGGGTCCTCTCGGTACCTAATCATGCACTACAACTCGGACTTAGGTAGTAGCCATGTCTCATGCATAGAAAGTAGAAGTTCGGAGAGGAGTAAGTTCACCTTATCTTCGATAGCCTTGGCTCGGGCTCTTGTCATTGGTCCAAGTGGTGTCATTGGAGGTGTAGGTGTGTCCATGGGGATGATCATGGGATGCTCCGCATCATCGCCCCTCCCTTGGGGAAGATCCGTCCTCGGACCGAAATCCTCATCACCATGGTAGGGCGAGATATCTTTGATGTTGAAGATGTCGCTCATGGACTACTTGTCACATGGGATGTCGATCATGAAAGCATTGTCGTTGTAGCGTGCCAGCACCTTGATGGGTCCATCCACTCGTGGTCGAAGCTTGGACTTGCGTTCTTGTGGAAAGCGGTCCTTGCGAAGGTGTAGCCACACGAGATCACCAATGTTGAAGATCATGGGATGCTTGTTGATGTTGAGCTTGGTCGCAAGTCGTTGTACTTGGCGCTCAATAGTATGTCTTGTATCTTCATGCACCTTCTTGAGATGAGTCACACGTGCACTTGCGTCCAAATTGATGCGCTCTTGGGTGCTCTGGACTTAGATTTGCGACATGTAGAGCAACGGTTGGTGAAGCGATTGACATCGCGAAACATCTTTGGCCAAAAGTAGTTCTTCGAGAGTATGGCGAACGTCTTGTCTTGTCCAAAGTGTCCCATTAAGCCTCCTCCATGAGATTCCTGCAAAAGCAACAAACAAAGAGAAGACTCGGGGATGCAAAGTTTGTTAGCTCTCATAAGATACCCATCTTTGATGTAATAACGTTCCCAAAAGTTGTGCGACAAACACTTGGCATAAGCAGTAGCAAAATTAGGATCATGCTCATACAAGTGTTTGATATTCTCAAAACCAATGACATCCAATTCAAGTTGAGTGACAAGCATGCATATGCGAGAAAGGGAATCCGCTGCAATGTTTTCCTTACCCTTAATGTACTTGATGACATAAGGAAAAGACTCAATAAATTCACTCCATTTAGCATGGCACTTGTTCAACATGGTTTGGCCCTTAAGATACTTGAGCGTTTCATGATCGGTATGAATAATAAACTCATGAGGGAGAAGATAGTGTTCCCATTCATGCAAAACGCGGACTAAGGCATATAGATCTTTGTCATAGATGGGGTAATTGAGTTGTGCGCCGGAGAGTTTCTCACTAAAGTAAGCTATGGGGCGCTTCTCTTGCGTTAACACACCTCCTAGGCCATTACCACTAGCATCACAATGAATCTCAAAGGGTTTGTCAAAGTTGGGTAAAGCAAGCACAAGAGCATGAGTAAGCAAGTTCTTAAGCTCATTGAAAGCGGTATCTTGGGATGGACCCCAAACAAAAGGCGCATTCTTCTTGCTCAACGCATGTAAAGGCGAAGCAATGGTGCTAAAATCCTTCACAAAGCGACGATAGAAACACGCAAGGCCAAGAAAGCTACGCACTTGTTGCAAATTGGTTGGTTGTGGCCAAGTCTTGATAGCATTGATCTTGGACTCATCAACATGAACACCCTTAGAGGAAACAACAAAACCCAATAAAATGAGCTAGTCAACGCCAAAAAGCCATTTCTCCATATTAGCATAGAGATGCTCTTTTTGAAGAGTTTGCAAAACGGTTCTAACATGGGTGACATGCTCTTTGAGAGACTTGCTAAAAACAAGGATGTCATCGAAGTAGACCACAACAAATATACCAATGTAAGGGCGAAAGACATGATTCATAAGGCGCATAAAAGTACCCGGTGCTTCCGAGAGACCCATAGGCATGACTAACCATTCATACAAGCCAAACTTGGTTTTGAAAGCGGTTTTCCATTCATCACCCTCTTGTATGCGGATTTGATAGTAACCACTCTTAAGATCAATTTTGGAAAAGATAGTGGCACCACTAAGTTCATCAAGCATATCGTCAAGCCGTGGAATGGAATACCTATAGCGAACGGTGATAGCATTGATAGGTCTACAATCGGAGCACATGCAAAAGCTACCGTCTCGTTTTGGCACAAGAATGACCGGGACGACACAAGGGCTCAAACTTTCACGCACATGTCCATGGTCTATAAGATGCTTTACTTGCCTTTGTATTTCTTTGGTTTCTTCGGGGTTTACGCGGTAGGGAGCTTTGTTCAGAAGCGGTGCTCCGGGGATGAGGTCGATGCGGTGCTCAATGCCTCGTAGTGGAGGAAGTCCCAGAGGTAGCTCGTCAGGGAAAACGTCATGAAATTCCTGCAAAAGTGAAGACAACACTAAAGGAAGAGTGTGAGAAGTGTTAGCTTGTGGTGCATTGTCCTTGCACACGAGGATGTAGTGTAGGACACTAGATGGGTTCTCACACACTCCTCCTATCTCACCTGTGGTGGCAAATAAGACTACATTCTTCTTTTCGCTCATTGTGGAGGTGTTCGATTTGGGCTTGTGGCGCTCACTCTCTTTTTGGTGGCTCGCTCTCTCACTATGATCTCCACGATGGGTGGCTTGCTTATCGGCGACAACTTGGCTTGGAGACATGGGACGAAGTACATACTCCTTGCCCTTCATCTTGAAGATGTAGTGGTTCGTTCGGCCATTGTGGATGTGATGTAGGGTAGAACCCTATGGCCCGATATTTCACTAAAGGAGCGAATCCCGTGAAGAACACGAGGAACACGAGGGGGTAAACGAGGGAAATCACGAGGGGAAACACGAGAGAATCACTCAACCAACAATAAATAGTCACACATGTGCTAGATCCTCGGAACACAAAGAGATACACGATCCAAATCCAACAAAGGATGATACATAGGGTAACCGGTTCTTCTCCGTGAGGAGGTCTTGAATCCACAAGGGGATCTTCCCGTAAAGGGGTGTTGAATCCAAGGTGGATCTTCTCCGAAGAGGGGCCGCGGTCTCTCTCAAGGAGTAGATCCGATATGGATGAGCGAAGCTCTATCTCTCAATGAGCTAAACCAATGCTGACCCTAGAAAGGAGGATGTGGAGGAGTATATATAGTCTAGGTCCACGAAGGGGTAAGTGAGGGGCGAAAGGGTACATGGGCTTCGGCCCGAGTGTCTGCGCGCAGGCAGGGCCGGAAGTTCTGGGGACGACCGGAAGGTTCGGGCGCCGGAGGTTCCGGGCGAAGGTCCGGGCAGGGTCCGGGCTATCCAGAGAGTTGGCACACTCTTGGACGGCTTCGGTGCAGCAGGACCGGAAGCTCCGGGATGGCCGGAGGTTCTGGTGGCCGGATGTTTCAGGCAGCGGCCGGAAGTTCCGGACTTTCCAGAAGCTTGTCCAGGCTTCTTCTTCCTTCTCTTCCACGCTTCCCTCGCGGATGGTGTAGGTGATCCTTGGCGCTTGCACTCTTCCTCGTCATCGGTGAAGCTCCGACAATACCTATGCATGCACGATGGAGGGTCAAGTAGTATACCATCCTCAAAGGGGTCAAGTGAGCACGTGTAAAGGAGAGGATTCACCTTTATGTATGTGAAGTAGATGTCACACGTGTCACTTGTCGAATGAACTCTTGACATGGTGATGTCCATAGGATGCTCCGCATCAGGATGACTCCTGTATCAAATTTCCATGGGCGTCCAAGGAGAAGATGGCAAACGGTCATTGGAATGACATCGCACTCCAAGGTGTCTTCATAGGCGCCAATTTTGAAGGAGACTTGTACTCGATGCTCGACTTGGATAGTGCCGGAGTCGCTAAGCCATTGCACTTTGTATGGATGTGGGTGCTTCGTCTTGGGCAATTGGAGCTTGGAGCAAAGTTCTTCACTTGCAAGGTTATGACAGCTCCCTCCATCGATGATGACCTTGACGGATCTTCCATTGATGCCGGCCTTGGTGTGGAATATGTGGCATCTTTGGTCTTCTTCTTGGTGATGTTGGAGAGTCTAGACCTTGGAGATAACAAGGGCGGGATTTGAATCTTCATCACAAAAGACTTGTTCCTCTTCATCGTTCACTTGCCGGTACATGGCGACTTGCTCGATGGCGTCCATTTCTTCTTCACTCATTGAGTCGTAAGTGTCGTCGTCGTTGAGGGTTATGGTCCGCTTGTTGGTGCACTCATAGGACTTGTGGCCTCGGCCTCCGGATGTGAAGCATTTGAAAGAACTTGTCTTGACAATCTCATCGGTTGGAGTGGATGATGATGAAGCTCTCGTCTTGAAGTTGCTCGTAGTAGGAGGATGACTTAGAGTTGACGAAGCTTTCTTGGAACTCGAATTGTCGATGTTGCTAGTAGAAGGCTATGTAGTCGATGTTGGAGTCGTTGAAGCTTGGTTGTTGGAGAAACCGTAGGACTTGGATGAGAACTTGGCATACTTGAAATCATATTGCACTTGGCGTTCCACTTTAGTAGCTTGATGCACTAGCTCGATGAGGTTCGAGTATGGTTGGAAGTCAGCGATCTTCTTAATGGCATGGTTGAGTCCATTCAAGAAACGTGCGATAGTTTGCTCATCATCTTCCGTGACATTGGCTCGTATCATTGCAATATCCATCTCCTTGTAGTACTCTTCAACGCTCTTGGTTCCTTGCTTGAGTAGTTGGAGTTTCTTGAAGAGGTCTCGGTTGTAGTAGGTAGGCACAAAGCGTGCTCTCATGACATCCTTCATTTGCGCCCAAGTAGTGATGGGTGGTTCACCTCTTGCCTCTCGGCTCTCAATAACTTGTTCCCACCAAATGAGGACATAGTCTTAGAACTCAAGGGATGCCATCGCGATCTTCTTCTCTTCTTCATAGTTGTGCAAACGGAAGATTTTGTCGACCTTCAATGCCCATGAAAGGTACTCTTCAGGATCGTTGCTTCCATTGAACTTGGGCATGGTGAACTTGAGCGTTCCGTAGCGTTGCTCTTCATTGTGTTGGGGTCGGGGATGATGACGCCCATGTTGTTGATGATTGTCAAACTCGTTTCGCTCTTGGTGAGGAGGGTTGTCAACCTAATGTTGCTCTTGTCTTGGAGGATTTCCATTGTCGTTATGCTCTTGATGAAATTGATGTTCTTGGCGAGCTTTTGGAGGAGCTTGTCGAGCTCGAGAAGGAGCTTGAGGAACTTGACGATGCACACGAGCTTGAAATCTCCGTTCTTGAATTTCTTCGTGAAATGCTTCTTCTTGTTCTCAGGCTTGTCAGCCTCGGTTGGCTACGGCTCGACTTGAATCTTAGAGGGCTTGTTTCACCGCAAGTGCTTGAGCTTCACGGAGTTGTTCTTCTTCGCGTTGTGCCTCGGCATCTTGTGCAACTTGGTGTAGACACGCTCGCTCTTCCTCTTCATGTTGGCGTTAGCGTTGCCGTTCTCGTGCTAGCGCAAAAGCATCTTGAGTTTGACGTTGTCGGCGCTCTTGAGAGTTGGTGTCGCGTAGGGAATTGAGGCTTGCTTGGCGATCGTTGCATGCGGCACAACGTAGAGTGTTCGATGTCGGTGTACTTGAGCCGGACAGGGTGAAGTCCGAGTGTCAGCTTGAGCGAGTCCTTCTTGATGAAGACGAAGTGGAAGAAGAGCGGTTGAGCAACAAAGCGCGAATTTCGTCCATCCTTGCGTCATTCTCTTGCTTGCGATCATCGAGCTTGTGGTCGAAGTAGTCCCTTGTGCGTTGCTCGGAAAGTCGCAAGTCGGCGGTGAGGTTGTCTATGCATTCACTCATAGCTTGTTGCTCTTGATGCAAAGCACGTTGTGCACCAAAGAGGTGGCTCTTGGTGACGTAGGAGTTCATGTCGTCGTCGTGCTCAATGAAGAGTGGGTTGGTAGAAGTTACTTGGCCTATCCATCATTCCAAGAAAAATGTGAGTGGTAGAAAGAGAAGAACTAATACCAAATGTACCTTGACCGAAGTTGAAAGTGGATCGATGATCAGTCCAATGTAGGACAAGGAAATAGCACAATTGGTACTAGCTCTTGTCGGTCTATCACACCTACACAAGTAAAAGCTTATGGTGGAGCTTGGTTAGGATGGTGGCACAAAATTTGATGCAATTGTAAGTGAGCTTCAATAATGTGGGAAAAGATTCGCAAGATGCAATGTAACAAGTAGACCAAGCATATAAGGTACACAGAAACACACACGCAAAAAGATAAGTGGGGTTGGGCAACCAAGGATGAGCCAAAATGTGGAATCCACAAAAATGCTCTTGTTGCACAACACTAGAGAGACACTAGCACAATTGCACAATAGGCGGATACAAGAACTTGTGCACAACTTACTTAGCAAAAATGCAACGACTTCTATCCCAAGTATGTTCGATGCAAGGTGTTTCTATGATATGATCCAAGATGATCAAGTATGACAATCTTAATGTTGTATTATGCGATGGTTCTTGCTTAGAAGCTCTTTGCTTATCTTTCCCGCTTTGCTTAAAAGGTAGTTTGGCTCTTTGATGTTTGAGCTCTTTTCTCATGCAATGCTTGACGAACCAAGATAGCAATTGTGTATGCGATGACAACTTTGTGACACAAGCGATGATACCAATATATGCAAAATTGATGTATGTATGCTATAGAAAGTATGATCACTAAAGTGCACAAGTCTCCTTGCCGGCAATACTCAATGGCTAGTCGCGATGGGTAAGCAACGCAAAGGAGTAAGGCTATGATGGCTATCAATGTAATGACAAGAATGATGTATCACGATACTAAGACGAGGTTACCGTTTCTTGCGGACAGTATGGTGTCAAAATGGCGGACCGAATACCAAGATGTAGTCGAGGTGGTCATTATTGATGACGCGTTGTGGCAAAGATGATTAGCGGTGATGTTGATGCCGAACCGTACCTAAATAGCCGAAACACAAGTAGGACACTGTACCGCAACTCAAATTCTCAAAGAAAAATTGGACCAAAATTGTCGGAGTTGGAAATGGTAAGCGATGGTGTTGTTATGAGAAAATGGTGGGGGGCATGCGGAAGTATATGTGGGCACCGGAACAAAATTTGGGGAAAAATGGACGGAAAACGGGCGGTGTAGAGGAAATGGTGTTGCCAGGGGCCGGACGTCCGGGGTCATGGCCGGATGTCCGGGCTCTGGATCCGTGGATGGATTCGAAGAAGGTCGCGAGGAGAGGTGAAATCCGTGCAAAATTCGGCGAATATTTGTGGATGGGAGTTGGGGAAAAGTGGATGGAAAGCTAGATCTACCTGTAACACACGAAATCCGCGGATCAAATCCAACAAAACTTCATCACACCAACAAATCACAATAAAATTTGGGGGCTATTTTTGGTGGGGATTTTCGAATTTAGGACAAAATCAACAAAATTAGGCTAGAAAACAAAGAGGGTAGGCTCCGAAATCATGATCAACGTGGCTCTGATACCAAGATGATGTACGGTGGAACCCTAGTGGCCGGTCTTTCATGAAAGGAGCGAATCCCGCGAAGAACACGAAGAACACGAGGAAGGAAACAAGGGAAAATCACGAGGGGAACACAAGACAACACTCAAACCAACAAGAATGATCACACATGCGCTAGATCCATGAACACAAAGGGAGATACAAGATCCAAAGTCAACAACGGACGATACAAGAGGTAACCGGTCTTCTCCACGAGGAGGTCTTGAAGTTCTTCTTTGCTAGGAGGTCTTGAATCCAAAGGGATCTTCTCCGAAGAGGCCGCGGTCTCTCACGAGGAGTAGATTCGATGTGGATGAGCGAAGCTCTATCTCTCAAAATGAGCTAAACCAACACTAACCCTAGAAAGTTGGACGAGGTGGAGTATATATAGTCTAGGGGGGAGAAGGGGTACACGGGCCTCGGCCCTTCATTGTGCGTACAGAGGGGAGGCCGGACGTCCGGGCGTCGAGCCGGATGTTCGGGCATTCACGCGATGCTGGATGTCCGGGCTGAGGAAGCCGGATGTCGAGGCTGGAACGGTGGGTTTTGTTGCTCTCGGGTTCGGAGGAGTCTAGATTTCCAGGCTGGTGGCCGGATATCCGGGGGCTCGGGAAAGGCCGGATGTCCGGGCTGGCGAGGCCGGATGTCTGGGTCCTGTAGCTTCTGGCGGCTGTGGTGAGAGGAGCTCCAGGGCCAGACGTCCGGGGTTGCGGCCGGATGTCCGGGGCCTGGGAGGTGTACTTGACTCCTTCCGATGGTTCTCTTCATCCGTGAACTTGGGGACTTTGATGAGAACATCAATACCATTGTTACACCCCCAGCCCCTACTGCTATACATACTGGACCAATTACAAGAGCTCGCGCACGCCAATTGAATTACAAGGTACTTTCGTTTCTTGGTAATGATTCTAATGTTCATGAGAATATGATGCTGCCTAAATTGGATACATTTGTTTTGCTTACAAATGAAGGGCCTAGCTTGGACAAGAAAGATGAACCTTGGAGCAAGTTGAAGCATGGAGATGATGGCATGCGCAAGGGGAACAAGAACGGAGTTACAAGTGATGATTCCAGGACTCTGAAGCCAGCATAATGAGTGCATGAAGCATGGGACGGAATATACAAGATGCCACTTCATAAATTTCGTCCAGAGACTATTCTAGGTGCCGCGTCACATTATTATTGGGCCAGGCCCATGTATTTTCGAAGTACTTAAGTATAGGCTATTTTTAGAGTCCGTATGTGTGGGGAAACAAGAGTTAGGGTTGGTTTCGGACCCCACCACCAAGGGCCACAAAATTCCCCCTCTCTCCTCCATATATACAGCCCTTAGGGCATCATTTAGACTTTGGGTTTTGTTTAGATTAAAAGTTTGCCATAGCTGCAACTTCGCGTACTTCATTTCTGTCCAACGACCAGACCAAGATGTCACAGAACCCAACCTTGATCAATAAAGCTTTCATCTTATATTCGCAATAATCAGATTGCAATATCAGTTTCTTGCTTATTCTTTGTTTGCTCGCAGGAAACAGGCCCTCGTGGTCAGGTTGATCGTGCTCCGGCGTGGTCAATAACCCCTCGGAGTTCGTTTAGCGATTGCTAAGGCGCGACGTCCTCGCACGTTCGTAATCGGATTGTCAAAGTCGACTTCCTCTAAAACGATAGCCACCATCTCATCGAAAGACAGGACACCTTTGCCTCTATCAAGTGGTATCAGATTTTCAGGTTTTCCAGTTTTCATAGTTTAGATCGAGTCTGTTCTTCATACCTACAGTCCACGAAAAAAAGCCAACAAAACAAAATTAGGGTTAGTTCATCATATCCGAACCAATCTGAGCCTTTGCATATTTTTTTTAGAGTTTTGCTTTGTTGAATTTGCGGTTGCATCGTCGTGTCAAGTTGCTGGTCTTAGCGTCTAGTCCCTTAGAGTTTCGAGTTCTATTCACAGGTTGTCACGTCGCCGCCGCACCATCGTCATCTTCATAGCCATATACCACCACCCCACCATATACATCGCCGCTGCCATATACAACCACCAATCCGAGTCCACATATACCATCGCCATATACAATCACCAATCCGAGTCCACATATACCATCGCCATATACAACCACCAGTCCGATTTCCACCAGATTCATCGCCGCCACCAGTCCGAGATTCCACCAGAATCATCTCCGCCACCAGTCCTAGTCTGAGTCCGGTAATTGTTGCTTTGTTTTCGATTTCCGGATCACGCGATACTTCGAGTCGTGACAAAGTAGGACTCCTGAGATTCCGTGCTACCCGCAGAAGAAAAATAGTTCCAAACTCAAAAAAAATTCTAGCTAGGCAGTTTTTAGACCATTTGTAGACTTTTTCAAAAAAAAATTGTTGCGGAGCAAAAAAAAGAGGGAAAAAAGTGCAAAAAAAGTGAAAAAAAGAAAACAAATTCAGAGAGAGCTCCTCCCTTGTTTACGTGCCGCACCGTGATTTGGTTCGTGTTCTAGGCTCGCGTCTCTAGTACGGTCTAGCCTAGGACCAGCACAATACCGTCGCTGAGTGTTTATTCAACTTTGCATCTCTGAATTGATTATTGCTGGCCCTTTTTGCTACCATATTATAAGCCTTACCAGCTCCACGTACATCTACGTCGTGCGTTTGACTCTCCCTGGTAATTGCTCTATCCAAGCTTTGAGAGTTTTGACTACGATGGTTGCTGATCACCGCCTGCTGCTGGGTAAGAACTGGTAAGAATTTGATATTTGCTTGACGGATTTGTGATACTCCACCACCGCCATTTTCTAGTAGTCTGTAGGATCATATTCTTGTGTGTTTCTATTGCCGCTAACCATGGCAGGATCACAACCCGATGCGATTAACTGGGAGAACATGACGAACAAAGAGTTACATGATAAGTTTCAGCAAATGATGAGTGGACAGGTGGAAGATGTGCTAAATAGATTTGAAGAGGCCATGGAGAAGATAGATGGCATTGAGAAGGCGTTCGAAACAAAGCTTGATAACAAGTTTAATGAATTGCTCGCGCGTCTTCCACCGCCCGCTGCACCTGTCGCACCTCTACAACAACAACAACATCGTCTTCCAAATCAAGTGGGACGAGCACAACACGTTCCCATTGAGCCTGGTCAAACTTCTGGTGCTGCTGTACCTACTGTTGGTGCTTCTGTCGCTCCTGCTGCTACTGCAGAGGTGGAGGACCATTACGAGGATGAGGTTGATCAAAATCAGAACTACGTGCAACCACCAGCACCACCACCACCAAGTCGTCCTCATGCATATCATCGCAACGGTAGGGCTGCACCACCACCTGAGGTACATGACCATCTTCCTAAACTAACATTGAATATTCCACCATTTGAGGGTAGATATGTTCCTGATATATATCTTACTTGGGAGTTAGAAACTGAACAACGATTTACATGTTTACAATATCCTGAGGAGAGACGTGTTGCTGCTGCTGTTTGTGCTTTCACTAGCTTTGCATGTGTTCGGTGGTCTGAACATTGTAGATTATATCCTATTCCAGCTACTTGGGCTGCTTTGAAAACTTCTATGTGTACTCGTTAGGTTCCACCATATTATCAATGTCAATTACTTCAAAAATTGCAGCGCTTAAGACAAGGAAAAAATTCTATAGAAGAATATTATCAGGAATTACAAACTGGCATGATTAGATGTGGCATTATTGAGGAGAATGAAGCTATGCTTGCATGTTTTATGGGTGGATCAAATAGAGTGATTCAGACCATTCTAGAGTATAAGGAGTATACTAATATCACTCGTTTATTCCATCTTGCTTGTAAAGCTGAACGTGAAGTGCAGGATCGATAGGCATTGGCGCGAACTAACTTTTCTGTAGGTCGATCTTCATCATGGACACCATGCGCATCCTCTACTTCCACTCCACTAGCACCTCCATCAGGTGCCACCTCCAGCCGTGATACAAGAAAGCAGGCATAACCACCACTATCTGCCAAGAGCACACCTGCCGGACCTGCGCACACAAGTGATATTATTTGTCGTCGTTGTAAGGGAAGAGGACATTTTGCAAGAGAATGCCAATCTCAGCGTGTGATGATTGCTATTGAGGATGGTGGGTATGAGTCCACTAGTGACTATGATGAGGAGACTTTGGCTCTTATTACACATGAAGAACACGGTGGAGAGGATTCTGATCATGAGATGCAATACATGGCTGCTGAAGATGCTCACAGGTATAAATGTTTAGTTGCTCAACGTGTTTTGGGTGTGCAGGTTACACAAGCTAAGCAAAATCAGAGGCATAATTTGTTCCATACAAAGGGAGTTGTTAAGGAACGTTCTGTTCGCGTCATCATAGATGGAGTGAGCTGCAATAACTTGGCTAGCATGGAGATGGTGGAGAAGCTATCTCTCACCACAAGACCACACCCACATCCTTACTACATCCAATGGTTCAACAACAGCGGCAAGGTTAAGGTAACATGTACTGTTCGTGTGCATTTTAGTATCTCTACATATGTTGATTATGTTGATTGTGATGTGGTACCTATGCAAGCATGTTCCTTATTACTTGGTAGACCATGGCAATTTAATAAAAATTCTGTACACCATTGTCGAAACAATCAGTATACTCTTGTTCATAAGGATAAAAATATTACTTTGCTTCCTATGACTCCTGATTCCATTTTGAAAGATGATATTAATAGAGCTAATAAAGCAAAACAGGAGAAAAATAAGAGTGAAAATCAGATTGTGGCAAAAGAATTTGAGCAACAAATGCAGCCTAATAATAAACAATCTAGTGTTGCTTCTGAAATTAAATTGAAAAGTGCATGTTTACTTGCCACCAAATCTGATATTGATGATCTAGATTTTAGCAAATCTGTTTGCTATGCTTTTGTTTGCAAAGAGGCATTATCTTCATTCGAGGACGTGCCTTCCTCTTTGCCTCCTGCTGTCACTAACATTTTGCAGGAGTTCACTGACGTCTTTCCACAATATGTACCATCGGGATTACCACCTATTCGAGGGATTGAGCATCAAATTGACTTAATTCCCGGTGCATCATTACCCAACCGTGCACCATACCGTACCAATCCATAGGAGACGAAGGAGATTATGCGTCAAGTTCAAGAACTACTCGACAAAGGTTATATACGCGAATCCCTTAGTCCTTGTGCTGTTCCTATCATTTTAGTGCCGAAAAAGGATGGTATGTCGCGTATGTGCGTTGATTGTAGAGGCATTAATAATACTACTATTCGTTATCGTCATCCTATTCCTACGCTAGATGATATGCTTGATGAATTGAGTGGCTCTACAATTTTCTCCAAAGTTGATTTGCGTAGTGGATACCATCAAATTCGTATGAAATTGGGAGATGAATGGAAAACAACATTTAAAACTAAGTTTGGATTATATGAGTGGTTAGTCATGCCTTTTGGGTTAACTAATGCACCTAGTACTTTCATGAGGTTAATGAACAAAGTTTTACGTGCTTTCATTTGACGATTTGTGGTGGTTTACTTTGATGACATATTGATTTATAGCAAATCTTTGGAGGAACATTTGGAACATTTACGTGCTGATTTTATAGCTCTACATGATGCACGTTTGTTTGGTAACCTTGGAAAGTGCACCTTTTGCACCGACCGAGTATCTTTTCTTGGCTATGTTGTTACTCCACAGGGAATTGAAGTTGATAAAGCCAAGATTGAAGCTATTGAGAGTTGGCTGCAGCCCAAAACGGTCACACAAGTGAGGAGTTTCCTTGGCCTCGCTGGTTTCTATAGGCGTTTTGTGAGAGATTTCAGCACCACTGCTGCACCTCTCAACGAGCTTACAAGGAAGGATGTGCCTTTTGTTTGGGGTACCGCACAGGAACAAGCCTTCACGGTATTGAAAGATAAGTTGACATATGCTCCCTTACTCCAACTTCCTGATTTTAATAAGACTTTTGAGCTTGAATGTGATGCTAGTGGAATTGGATTAGAAGGTGTGTTATTACAAGATGGCAAACCTGTTGCATACTTTTCTGAAAAATTGAGTGGGCCTAGTCTGAACTATTCTACTTATGATAAAGAATTATACGCTCTTGTTCGGACCTTAGAAACATGGCAACATTATTTATGGCCAAAGGAATATGTTATACATTCTAATCATGAATCTTTGAAACACATTAAAAGTCAAGCAAAACTGAACCATAGACATGCTAAACGAGTTGAATTCATTGAGACTTTCCCTCATGTCATTAAACATAAGAAGGGTAAAGAAAATGTTATTGCTGATGCATTGTCTCGTCGTTATACTATGCTTTCACAACTTGACTTTAAAATATTTGGTTTGGAGACCATCAAAGATCAATATATGCATGATGCTGAATTTAAGATGTATTGCAGAATTGTAAAGAAGGGAGAACTTGGAACAAGTTCGTTCTTAACGATGGATTTGTGTTTCCTGCTAACAAGCTATGCATTCCAGCTAGCTCCGTTCATCTTCTGTTGTTGCAGGAGGCGCATGGAGGAGGATTAATGGGACACTTTGGCGTCAAGAAGATGGAGGATATACTTGCTACACATTTCTTTTGGCCAAAGATGAGACGGGATGTTGAGCGTTTTGTTGCCCGCTGCACTACATGTCAAAAACCTAAGTCACGACTCAATCCTCATGGTTTATATATGCCTTTGCCTGTAGCTAGTGTTCCTTGGGAGGATATATCTATGGACTTTGTATTAGGTTTACCTCGAACAAAGAAGGGAGGGATAGCATATTTGTTGTCGTGGATAAGTTCTAAAAAATGGCACATTTTATACCATGTCATAAAAGCGATGATGCTGTTAATGTTGCTGATTTGTTCTTTCATGAAATTATTCGCTTGCATGGTGTGCCAAACACTATTGTTTCATATCATGATACTAAATTTCTTAGCCACTTTTGGAGATGTTTATGGGCTAAGTTGGGCACTAAACTGCTTTTTAGTACTACGTGTCACCCCCAAACTGATGGACAAACTGAAGTAGTCAATAGAACATTGTCTACTATGCTTAGGGCTGTTTTGAAGAATAACAAGAAAATGTGGGAAGAATGCTTGCCTCATATTGAATTTTCTTATAATCCTTCATTGCATTCTACTACTAAGATGTGCCCTTTTGAAATTGTGTATGGTTTCCTACCTCATGAACCTATTGATTTGTTGCCTCTTCCATCTTCGGAGAAGGTTAAATTTGATGTTAAAGAACGTGCTGAATTGAATTTAAAAATGCATGAGCTAACGAAGGAAAACATTGAGCGTATGAATGCTAAATATAAACTTGCTGGAGATAAGGGTAGAAAACATGTTGTGTTTGCATGTGGAGATCTTGTTTGGTTACATTTGCGTAAGGATGGATTTCCTAATTTGCGCAAATCAAAGATAATGCCACGTGCTGATGGTCCTTTTAAGGTGATAGAGAAAATAAATGATAATGCATATAAACTTGAGCTGCCTGCAGATTTTGGGGTTAGTCCTACTTTTAACATTGCAGATTTGAAGCCTTATTTGGGTGAGGATGATGAACTTTCGTCGAGGACGACTTCATTTCAAGAAGGGAGGACGATGAGGACATCAATACCATTGTTACACCCACAGCCCTTGCTGCTATACATACTGGACCAATTACTAGAGCTCGCGCACGCCAATTGAATTATCAGGTACTTTCGTTTCTTTTGAATGATTGTAATGTTCATGAGAATATGATGTTGCCTAAATTGGATACATTTGTTTTGCTTACAAATGAAGGGCCTAGCTTGGACAAGAAAGATGAACCTTGGAGCAAGTTCAAGCATGGAGATGATGGCATGCGCAAGGGGAACAAGAACGGAGTTACAAGTGATGATTCCAGGACTCTGAAACCACCATAATGAGTGCATGAAGCATGGGACGAAATATACAAGATGCCACTTCATAAATTTCGTCCATAGGCTATTCTAGGTGCTGTGTCACCTTATTATTGGGCCATGCCCATGTATTTTCTAAGCACTTAAGTATAGGCTGTTTTTAGAGTCTGTATGTGTGGGGAAACAAGAGTTAGGGTTGGTTTCGGACCCCACCAGCAAGGGCCATGAAATTCCCCCTCTCTCCTCCATATATACAACCCTTAGGGCATCGTTTAGACTTTGGGTTTTGTTTAGATTAAATGTTCGCCATAGCTGCAACTTCGCGTACTTCGTTTGTGTCCAACGACCAGACCAAGACGTCACAGAACCCCACCTTGATCAATAAAGCTTTCATCTTATATTCGCTATATCCAGATTGCAATCTCAGTTTCTTGCTTGTTCTTTGTTTGCTCGCAGGAAACAGGCCCTCGTGGTCAGGTTGATCGTGCTCCGGCGTGGTCAATAACCCCTCGGAGTTGGTTTAGCGATTGCTAAGGCGCGACGTCCTCGCACGTTCGTAGTTGGATCATCAAAGTCGACTTCCTCTAAAACGATAGCCACCATCTCATCGAAAGATGGGACACCTTTGCCTCTATCAGACTTGTACATCTTCATGTGCATCTTCGGGAGGGTCCTCTTGGTACCTAATCATGCACAACAACTCGGACTTAGGTAGTAGCCTTGTCTCATGCATAGAAAGTGGAAGTTCGGAGAGGAGTGAGTTCACCTTATCTTCGATAGCCTTGGCTCGGGCTCTTGTCATTGGTCCAAGTGGTGTCGTTGGAGGTGTAGCTGCGTCCACGAGGATGATCATGGGATGCTCCGCATCACCTACTCACTCACATTGATATCTATTGATGGACATCTCCATAGCCCGTTGATACGCCTAGTTGATGTGAGACTATCTTCTCCTTTTTTGTCTTCTCCACAACCACCATTCTATTCCACCTATAGTGCTATATCCATGGCTCGCGCTCATATATTGCTTGAAGATTGAAAATGTTTGAGAACATCAAAGGTATGAAATAATTGCTTGGCTTGTCATCGGGGTTTGTGCATGATTAAATACTTTGTGTGATGAAGATAGAGCATAGCCAGACTATATGATTTTGTAGGGATAACTTTCTTTGGCCATGTTATTTTGAGAAGACATAATTGCTTTGTTAGTATGCTTGAATTATTATTATTTTTATGTCAATATTAAAGTTTTGTCTTGAATCTTTCAGATCTGAACATTCATGCCACAATAAAGAAAATCACATTGAGAATTATGCTAGGTAGCATTCCACATCAAAAATTCTGTTTTTATCATTTACCTACTCGAGGATGAGCAACAATTAAGATTGGGGATGCTTGATACATCTCCAACGTATCTATAATTTTTGATTGTTCCATGCTATTATATTATCTGTTTTGGATGTTTAATGGGCTTTAATATACCTTTTTATATTATTTTTGGGACTAACCTACTAAGCAAAGGCCAAGTGCAAATTGTTGTTTTTTGCCTATTTCAGTGTTTCTCGGAAAAGGAATATCAAACGGAATCCAAACAGAATGAATCCTTCGGGAGAGTTATTTTTTGGAACAAACGCGATCCAGGAGACTTGGAGTGGACGTCAAGAAAGAAGCGAGGAGGCCACGAGGCAGGAGGGCGCGCCCCCCACCCTCGTGGGTCCCTCGTAGCTCCACCGACCTACTTCTTCCTCGTGTATATACTCATATACCCCGAAAACATCCGAGAGCACCACCAAAACCCTATTTGCACCGCCGCAACCTTCTGTACCTGTGAGATCCCCTCTTGGGGCCTTTTCCGACGCTCCGCCGGAGGGGGAATCAATCACGGAGGGCTTCTACATCAAAACCACAGCCTCTCCGATGATGTGTGAGTAGTTTACCATAGACCTTCGGGTCCATAGTTATTAGCTAGATGGCTTCTTCTCTCTCTTTGGATCTCAGTACAAAGTTCTCCTCGATTCTCTTGGAGATCTATTTGATGTAATTCTTTTTGCGGTGTGTTTGTCGAGATCCGATGAATTGTGGGTTTATGATCAAGATTATCTATGAACAATATTTGATCCTTCTCTAAATTATTTTATGCATGATTTAATATCTTTGCAAGTCTCTTCAAATTATCAGTTTGGTTTGGCCTACTAGATTGATCTTTCTTGCAATGGGACAAGTGCTTAGCTTTGGGGTCAATCTTGCGGTGTCCTTTCCCAATGACAGCAGGGGCAGCAAGGCACGTATTGTATTGTTGCCATCGAGGATAAAAAGATGGGGTTTATGTCATATTGCTTGAGTTTATCCCTCTACATCATGTCATCTTTCCTAATGTGTTACTCTGTTCTGATGAACTTAATACTCTAGATGCATGTTGGATAGCGGTCGATTTGTGGAGTAATAGTAGTAGATGCAGAATCATTTCAGTCTGCTTGTCGTGGACATGATGACTATATAGATGATCATGCCTAGATATTCTCATAACTATGCGCTTTTCTATCAATTGCTCGACAGTAATTTGTTCACCCACCATAGAATTTGCTACCTTGAGAGAAGCCACTAGTGAAACCTATGCCCCCCGGGTCTATATTCCATCATATTATTTTCATATCAACTTGCTATTTCTATCTTTGTTTATTTTGCAATCTTTATTTTCCAATCTATGTAACAAAAATACCAAAAATATTTACCTTATTATCTCTATCAGATCTCACTTTCGTAAGTGACCGTGAAGGGATTGAAAACCCATTTATCGCGTTGGTTGTGAGGTTCTTGTTTGTTTGTGAAGGTACGAGGGACTTGCGTGTAATCTTCTACTAGATTGATACCTTGGTTCTCAAAAACTGAGGGAAATTACCAACGCATGCTCAAGAGGTAGCAATTAGCCACAAATCAGACGAAGAAATGAAATTGTCTAATGGAAATTACCGTTTGTTTGAACCAAGAGATGAATTCGGGATAGCCGCCTTCATGCTTTGCCAAAATCTCATACTCTTTGACGGAATCCTTTTAGATAGCCGCTCCATACGAGAATATGGCAACGTATCGACTGCATCAACTTTATCCGGGAATAAGAGTAGTGCAAAGGAATTAGAAGTTGCGAAATAATGTACCGAGAACTTACTCGATGTACGGCCGCACTTTTGTTATGTTGGTGAAGATATACAAAAAAATGATCTGCCATTCTTCGAAATCCAATGTTAAGGAATTAGAAGCACCGGCTGGTGCGAGATTCCCTTTGAATAGGCTGAGGTTGGATCCACCCTTTTTAGGTTCGTCAACATTGTACCGAGGCTTCGGATTATGCAAATGATGATTTTTGGCTTCGTAGTGTGCTGTCACGAAGTTTGTCGCCTCCTTAGTAATGAATGCCTTAGCCATCGATGTTTCAATTCTACTTTTATTTTTACATTTTGCTTGTAGCGTTTTCTACATCCTCTCGGTGGCGTAGCACCAGCAATTTTGCACAGGCCCCCCAATCTTGCCTCGGTTGGGAGATGCAAAATCAAGTGTTGCATTGGATTAATGAAGCCTGGCGGAAAGATCTTCTCTAACTTGGAGATCAACTCTGGTGCCAACTCTTCCATTTCTTCTGGTAGGCCAGGCGATAGTTCTTTCACACAGAGAACACGGAAGAAATAGCCCAGCTCTGCCAGTACTAGCCATTCATCCTCAGGGATGAAGCCACACAACATCACCGGCATTACCGACTCAATCCATATGTGCCAATCATGACTCTTGAGACCAAATATCTTCAATTTATCAAGAATGGCTCCCCTCTTTAGATTGGCTGCATACCCATCGGGGAACATCAACTGCTGTTGCACCCACAAGATAATTTCCCTCATAGATGGCCTTCCAAGATTGAACCATGCCTTTGGATTCGTCTAGTTCTGCTTTCTTTTTGGTTCTTTCATGTTTTGTAACGGCCTATCACATAGCGCCTCCAGATTGACTCTAGCCTTAGTATTATCATTTGACTTCCCATCTATGCCGAACAATGTACCAAAAGGTGCCTCGGCGATAGTCTTCTCAGTGTGCATCACGTCGATGTTGTGTGGGCAAAGGAGGTCTTTGAAGTAAGGCAGATCCCACAAGCATGTCTTGTGAGTCCAGGCGTGTTTCGAGTTATACCCCTTGAAATACCCTGGACGCTCTGGATCTGGCTCGAGAGCGTTTAACTGATCTAGTGTCTCTTGGCCTGTCAATGCAGGTGGTGCAGAGTTTTTAACAACTCTACCTCTGATAAAGTTCTTCTTGTCTTTCCTGAACTTATGGCTAGGATCCAGGAACTGTCTATGCATGTCGAAGCAAGAAAACTTGTGACCAGCCTGAAGCCAACGAAACTCCAGAGCTCCCTTGCATGTGGGGCATGGGAACCTTCCATGCACACACCAGCCAGCAAACAGCGCATACGCCAGCAAGTCATGCGTCGAGTACATGTACCAGACATGCATTATGAAGTTCCGTTTGCTAAAGGCGTCGTATGTCTTGAACCCAGGTTTCTTGCAACTCATCCTTCAGCGGCTGCATGTACACATTCATATTATTCCCCGTATAGTTGAGCCATGGAATTATCAACGTCAGGAAAATGTTCTTTCTTTGCATAATCTGTCCGGGGGGAGATTGAGTGGAAAGAAAAATACGGGCCAACAACTATATTGGGCTGCCGTCAGACCAAACACACTGAACCCATCTGTGCTGATGCTGACTCGAGGATGCCTCGGATCTGCCGCTTTGTCATCATGTAATGCATCGAAGCTCTTCCATGCTTCACCGTACGATGTGTGCACCATCATCAGCTTCCCATCTACATCTAGTTGGTTTCTTTTGCCCGTTTTATGCCATATCATCTGTCTTGCCGTCTCTTCGACCATGAAAAGACGTTGAAGTCTTGGTACGATTGGCATACCGAAGAACATTAATGGGGATATTGGTCTGCGTCTTCTCACCCATACCGTTGTCTACCACAACATACCTGGATGACTTGCAAATGGGACAATAGTTCAAGTCCGCATACTGAAGCCTAAATAAGACACATCCTTTCTCACAGGCATCTATCTTCTCATAGGGCATCTTAAGAGCACGGAGAATTTTGTCTGACTAGTATAGGTTTGCAGGTAGTACATGGCCTTTGGGTAGAAAATGTCCAAATATTTTCATAATTGCATCATAGCATTCTCTGGCCAAGTTGAATTCAGCCTTCAGAGCCATTGTGAGATGGCATCCAGCTGACAAAGCTCGGTGTGCTCGTGGAGAGGACATTTTGAAGACTCCAACATTTCATTAAAGGCCTTTGCAGATTCCTCCATCTCATCGTCCGAGTCCTGAGCATCATCAAAGTCTTGCACCATGTCTTGCATCCCGGTACCATGCTCGTCGGTGCAACGACGAAGCACCTCAGCTCTGGCATGTTGGGCAGAATCACCATGAAATGTCCACACTGTATAATATGGCGTAAAACCCCACTTCTGCAGGTGTTTGCCCATTTCATCCTCTGTCCTCTTGTGTCAATTGTTGCACCCGGCGCAGGGGCACCATGTTATCCTCTAGCCATTTGCAAATGCGGCTCTCAGAGACCCCTTGGTTTTTTTAACCATTCAGTGGTCATGTCTTTCTGACTAGTGTGACCGGTGTACATTCACGCACGATCAGTCATCTTGCCTAGCTAATGGACACATAAGAAATCTATATATATAAATCAACATGTACTCCCTCCTCCAAAATAGATGACTCAACTTTGTCCTAAGTTAGTACGAAGTTGAGTCATCTATTTTGGAATGGAGGGAGTATATATTCATGAGTTAAAGGAGTTTGTCACTTTTATTATGTTCATACAACCTAGACGCTAATCAGTAAAGATAGGTCCTAATCGCAACTAAGTATGTGTAGATTGGGTTCATTTTCCCATGCTCTGCTTCGGATCCGATGCAAAATTTCGGTAGCACCTCCCCGCTGTTCTCTTGATACACGTCTCGGCAATAAGCAGAGAGGATGTGTACCCAGAGAACAACAGGGAGGCACTGACGATATTCTGCATCGGATCCGGAGCAGAGCATCTGGGAAAACGAACCCAGTCTACACATACTCAGGCTGTACATGGATAACGTTGGACAATTCGAAAGAATCACGGTTATAAATATGCAAATGCATGCATATTTATAGATGTAACCCTTTTGAACATGAGACACATAGTGGTCACGCATACTGATGATTGAAGACACCTATAGCTAGCAAGTTTCATTCACGAAGACTAAAACAGAGCAAATCAAGGGTGGGAGATGTCATTTGTGATAACCCATGAACGCAGGGGTGGAGCTCGTCGAACACTAGACCCTCGCAGCGACGAAAAAATTGCACATTTAAATCGAAAGATGAGTTTCATGGCAATATTATTTTTCCGTCAACTTAACTAAATATTTACAATAGGACGAGCGGGTTAGGGGTTCCTCGGCGTCAATAGAACCCTAAATAGCAACTAACATCAGTGCAAGGTACATGAGGGGGTCGGCGTTGAACACTAGATCCACGTCCCACAAGTGACGCCGGTGCCCGGCGTCTCCCAACAATAGTTCTGGTAGCCGATGACGGTCGAACACCTTGGCAAATTTGTCTGGCAGCCTCTGCGATGAGAATTAAAGGCAAGTTTTGAAATTTTAAACAACCAAACCAACTTGAGTTAGTATGGGTGTTCCAAGTTTCAGTACTTAGCTTTCAATCGTCATCTCTGAGGCTGCCAGACAAATTCGCAATGGTGTTCGACCGCCATCGACGCCGAGAACTGTTGCTGCGGGACGCATGACCCCTGTGTCACTTGTGGGACGTGGATGTAGTATTCGACACCGATGGCCACATGTACCTCGCACTGACGATACATGCTATTTAGGGTACCATCGACACTGAGGAAGCCCCTAACCCGCTCGTCGCCGGGTAAACTAAATTAGCATCCATTCAATAAGCAAAACTACATCATCTCTTGCGTCCGTACATCGTCGAATATTATCACTAATACATCTCAAATAGTATCATATATACAACATCGCTAATACAGCTAGAACCGTAGTGAACGACGGGTATCAGCATGGGCGGTGGACACCCAAAGAGAAGGAACCATCACAAGATCATAGCTCCAATGAGATCCCTGAAGAACCTGCCAGGTATTGTCCAACCTGCCCTCCAACGCAACCATGTAGTGACGGACGTGCTCGTCCTCCTTGTTGACACAGCGACGTACCACCTCCGCGGTGTCTGAAAGCCTCGACACTATCACTGGCCCATGCGAGCGCCACCAAATAAGGTTCGGGTCAACGATGAGCTGACTCCTCACCAACCTGCGCCCCCCGGAAGGTAGAACCTCCAAGTACCAGCCCAGCGGAGCCCAGTATTGTACATGGCCCCTCTGATAAAGCAGGCCTCCTCCACCGAGTTGACGAAGAGGATGCGGGATAGGTATCGTCGACGTCGAAGCGGGAATAAATGCTTGAACTAAAAAATAACAATAAATTTCACATGTTCAAAATAAACCAAAAACTTAACCTAAAGTAAACTAAACTAACTAAACTAAACTAAACCAGAACCTGGACCTAAACTAAACTAAACTAAACCTAAGGTAAACTAACTAAACTAAACAAAACCTAAACTAAATTATACTAAACCTAATTAAACTAAATCTAAAAAACATAAAAAAGAAAATATCTCACCTTTGAGTGGTCGGGGCTGCGAGGCGGGGCGGAGTGGCCGGGGCGGCGAGGTGCCGCGGCGGGGCGGCGACTCGGTGTGGTGGGGCGGCGAGGCGGCGCGGGCCGTCATGGAGGGGTGGGCGGCCGGGGCGGGGCGGGGCGGAGCGGCGGCGAGGGTGGCGGCCGGGGTGGGGCGGTGGCGCAGGGTTGAGATGAGGGGAGAGGGAGAGAGGGGTAGGGCAGGGTGCGAGGGCGTTTTGATACATATAGGGCTAGGCTCTTTGCCGTCCACTAGCTGACGGCAAAGAGCCTAGCTAACAGACATTAGAACGGCCACTTTCTTTGCCATCAGCTAGCCGACGGAAAAGAAAGTGGCCGTTGGCTGCCCCCCTCCCCCATCGGCCCACCCTGCCTCTTTACCATCTGCTAGCGGATGTCAAAGGTTCTATGCTGTCAGCTAGCTGACAACAAAGATGGAGCTAACGACAAACACTTTCTTTGCCATCAGCTGCTTCTTTGCATTCAGGTTTCCTCACGCTGATGGCAAAGACCCTCTTCGCCGTCAGCTAGCTAACGGCAAAGAAGTGGCTAACGGCAAAGTTCCTGATTCCAGTAGTGATATCGGTAAGCGTCAAGAAATGCCTATGAATTATTCACTTGCTGTTGAACCATTTGATGTTTGGGGATTTGATTACATCGGACCTTTTCCTTCCTCTAATGGGTATACACATATTTTGGTTGTTGTTGATTATGTTACTAAATGGGTAGAAGCTATTCCAACCAGTAGTGCTAATCACAACACCTCTATTAAAATGCTTAAGGAAGTTATTTTCCCAAGGTTTGGAGTCCCTAGATATTTAATGACTGATGGTGGTTCACACTTTATTCATGGTGCTTTCCGCAAGGTGCTTGCTAAGTATGATGTTAACCATAGAATTGTATCACCCTATCATCCTCAGTCTAGTGGTCAAGTTGAACTTAGCAATAGAGAAATAAAATTAATTTTGCAAAAGACTGTTAATAGGTCCAGGAAAAATTGGTCTAAGAAATTAGATGATGCACTTTGGGCTTATAGAACAGCATATAAAAATCCTATGGGTATGTCTCCTGATAATATGGTTTATGGGAAAGCTTGTCATTTGCCTCTTGAGTTAGGATACAAAGCTTATTGGGCAGTTAAAGAACTTAACTATGATTTCAAACTTGCTGGTGAAAAGAGGTTATTTGATATAAGCTCCTTAGATGAATGAAGAACCCAAGCTTATGACAATGCAAAGTCATTCAAAGAAAAAGTTAAAAAATGGCATGACAAAAGAATACAAAAGAGTGAGTTTAAAGTTGGAGAATATGTTCTTTTGTACAACTCTCGTTTTAGATATTTTGCAGGGAAGCTCCTCTCTAAATGGGAAGGCCCATATGTCATTGAGGAGGTTTATCGGTCTGGTGCTATCAAAATAAATAACTTCGAAGGTACTAACCCGAAAGTTGTCAACGGGCAACGAATAAATCATTATATCTCAGGTACGCCTATTAATGTTTAAAGTAATATTATCCAAACTTTGACACCGGAAGAGCACATAAAAGAGTCCTTCCGGAACACTCCACAATCGTGAAAATAAAGGGGTACGTGATACGGTAAGTAAACAGACTCCGAAAAATCCGCAAAAATATTTTTTATCAGTTTTGGAATATTTTAAAATTTTGGAATTAAAGAAACTTCCAGGAAGCGTCCCCTGGTGGGCACAAGACACCAGGGCGCACCAGGGAAGCCTGGCGCGCCCAGGTGGGTCCTTCCCACCTGGGACACCTTCCGTACTCCATTTTTCTTTCATATACTTGTCCTCCAAGATTAAAAAAATCTATATATACTTCCTGAACCTGTTGATCACCGTATTGCGGAGAAATCCTCTGTTCACTTTTCTTACTGTTTCCTGTGCAGTTTTGAAAATATGTCATCCCAAGACTCCGACAGTGAGAGCTATGTCTCACATCTCATTGCTGACTCGAAGACCTATGGGGACCTATCTCCTTGTGGTCGGACTACGGATGACAAGGAGGATGCTCACTTGATGAGGATCGATGATTCATGCTCGGAGGAGGAGGATGTTCCTCTACCTCAATATGGGGATATGCACATAAAATTCAAGAAGTCTAGTCTTCCTAAGAGAGCTAACCGATCTATTTCCTTCTCGTTTTCAGCAGAAAAGCAAAGAAGATTTATGTGACAAGATCTTGAAGCTGGAGTTGGAGGTCGATGATTTAAAAGAGGAAATTGCTCTCCTCAACTACAATATGAAAAAGTTGAAGGCACAGTTGTCCTCACCACCACCATCTTCTTCACCACCAAAATAAAATTGAGTATCGGTTATGGGCACTCCCCTTGGCTTCCGCCAAGCTTGGGGGAGGTGCCTCCGTATCGTATCAGCCCACTATCTTTTCAGTTTTACTTATTTTAGTTCAATCATTTGCTTTTAGATAAAATAAAGTTTAGTTCGATCCTTTCTTCTTTAAGAGTTTGCGTAGTGATCTATGCTTGTAATCGTGTGCAGGTTATATAATAAAGTTAGTTTGAGTTTTTGTTTCTTTACTTTCATGTTGCAAATAAAGAAAAGAAAGAAAGAAAGAAAAAGAGAAAGTAAATAAATGAAGAAAGGAAATAAATCAATGAGATTATATACTAATCCTATGGTAGGTGATGGCACCAGATAAGGAAAAGTATAAGTAGAAAATTTTATTAGAGATTGACAAACATAGCATTAGTAAATGATGCAACTCATGAAAGAATTAATAAGGGAAGAGAACGTCACGTTGTATCACAAAGAATAAAACACGGCAGCATCTTAAGGGGCAATACAACGCGACAGCACTAAGGGATTGAGCATACAAACAAAAAGCGCATGGCAACCTCTTCTTCCCTCTACGAAGGGCCTATCTTTTACTTTTATGCAAATTCCCTCCTGGAGGGGAAATCATCATCATCATCATCATCACCAACAACTCTCCCATCTTGTGGAAGGAAATCTCCATCAACATCTTCAACAACACCATCTCCTCTCAAATCCTAGTTCATCTCTTATGTTCAATCTTGTTACCAGAACTATAGATTGGTACTTGTGGGTGACTAGTAGTGTTGATTACATCTTGTTCCATTATGCTATTTAATACTCCTCTGATCCATTATGGTTTATTTGGTGGACGATTATATGTTCAGATCCATTATGCTATTTAATACTCCTCTGATCCTGAACATGTTTATCATTTGTGAGTAGTTAGTTTTGTTCTTGAGGTCACAGGAGAAATCATGTTGCAAGTAATCATGTGAACTTGATATGTGTTCGATATTTTGATAGTATGTATGCTGTTATTCCCTTAGTGGTGTCATGTGAACATCGACTACATGACACTTCACCATATCTGGTCCTAAGGGAATGCATTGTGGAGTAGCAATTCTATGGTGGGTTGCGAGAGTGACAGAAGCTTAAACCCAGTTTATGCGCTATTCCATAAGGGGCCGATTGGATCCAAAAGTTTAATGCTATGGTTAGAATTTATTCTTAATACTTTTGTCGTAGTTGCGGATGCTTGAGGGAGGGTTAATCATAAGTAGGAGGTTTGTTCAAGTAAGAACAACACCTAAGCACCGGTCCACCCACATATCAAATTATCAAAGTAGTGAACACAAATCAAGCCAACATGATGAAAGTGACTAGATGAAATCCCCGTGTACCCTCAAGAATGCTTTGCTTATCATAAGAGACCGTTTTGGCCTATCCTTTGCCTCAAAATGATTGGGCTACCTTGCTGCTCTTTTGTTAGTATTATCGTTACTTGATCGTTACAAATTATCTTACTATCAAACTACTCGCTACTTACAATTTCAACACATGCAGATAATACCTTACTGAAAACCACTTGTCATTTCCATCTGGTCCTTGTTGGGTTCCACACTCTTACTTATCAAAAAGAGCTACAATTGATCCCCTATACTTGTGGGTCATTAGAGATCCATATTATGTAACTCTTTTGTGGTGTGTTTGTTGGGATCGATGAACTTTGAGTTTATGATCAGATCTATGTTTTTATATCCATGAAAGTATTTGAGTTTTTTATATCCATGAAAGTATTTGAGTTTCTTTGATCTCTTTTATGCATGATCCCTTATAGCCTTGTATTTCTTCTCCGATATTTGGGTTTTGTTTGACCAACTTGATGTATTTATCTTGCGATGGGAGGAGGTGCTTTGTAGTGGGTTCGATCTTACAGTGCTTGATACCAGTGACAGAAAGGGAACCGACACGTATGTATCATTGCTACTAAGGATAAAACGATGGGGTCTATCTCTATATAGATAGATCTTGTCTACATCATGTCATCATTCTTATTGCATTACTCCGTTTCTCCATGAACTTAATACACTAGATGCATGCAGGATAACGGTCGATGTGTGGAGTAATAGTAGTAGATGCAGGCAGAAGTCGGTCTACTAATCTTGGACATGATGCCTATGGAATGATCATTGCCTAGATATTGTGATGAGTATTTGAAGTTCTATCAATTTCCCAACAGTAATTTGTTCACCCACCGCTTTGCTATTTTTCTCGAGAGAAGCCACTAGTGAAACCTACGGCCCCCGGGTCCCTTTCTTATATTATTTGCCTTTGCAATCTACTTTTATTTGCATTTATTTTCAGATCTATTAATCCAAAAATCCAAAAAATACTTTGCTGCACTTTATTTTATTATATATCTATTTATCCAATCTATTATAACCTTTTTTCGTCACGCACCAATCTCTGGCACCATTACCCGAAAGGGATTGACAACCCCTTTAACACTTCGGGTTGTGAGGATTTCTTATCTGTGTAGTGGTTGTTTATGTTTTGTTGCTTGGTTCTCCTACTGGTTTGATAACCTTGGTTTCATATCTGAGGGAAATACTTACCACCGCTGTGCTGCATCATCCCTTCCTATTTGGGGAAATACCGACGTAGCTTCAAGCGACATTAGTCGTTCGGGATGAAGATGGACTCAAAATCTGGAGACAGCTTGACAGACGGCCTGCGCAGGTGCTCGAGGGAGACACCGGATGGTATGGCTTGCCGGGATGAGCCAATCTTGGGTAGTGCGTTCGCGGCTTCGTTTTTCATGCGTGGGACGTGGAGGAACTCGCAGCCGTCGAAGGTGCCTGAGAGTTGCTGGACCAGGAAGCGATAGCTGGCCATGTTGGCGTCCCGGGCATCCCACTCGTCGCAACACTACTGCACCACCAGATCCGTGTCGCCATAGCATAGAATGCGTCGGATGCCGAGTTCCTTGGCAAGCCGGAGGCCATGTACAAGGGCCTCGTACTCGGCAACATTGTTGGAGGAGGCGAAGTGGATCTAGAGCGCGTACCGGAGTTGGTCGCCCTTCGGGGAAGAGAGCACGATGCGGTCTCCCAAGCTGAAGCGCATCTTGGAGCTGTCGAAGTGCATGCGCCAATGCGTTGAATCCGGCGGTGGCGGCAGGTACTGGGTCTCTGTCTAGTCGACGAGGAAGTCAGCCAGGGCTTGGGACTTGATCGTGCTGCGGGCCTTGTAGAGGATGGTGTGGCTGGCTAGCTCGATGGCCCACTTGGAAACCTGGCCAAAGGCATCCCGGCAGCGCATGATCTCATGGATGGGGGCCGTGCTGACCATGGTGAGAACATGCTCTTGGAAATACTGCTTCAGCTTCTTGGCGGTAAAGTACATGCCGTAACTCAACTTCTGGTGGTGTGGGTAGTTCTGCTTGGAGGCAGAAAGTACCTCGCTTAGGTAGTAGACTGGGCGCTAGACAGACTGGATCTTGCCCTTCTATAGTCGCTCGACCACTAGCACCGTGTTGACCGACCACGAGGTGGCGGCAATGTATAGCAAGAGCGGCTCCTTTTCGGATGGCGCGACCAAGATGGGTGTGGTGGGGAGCATGCGCTTGAGATCCTGGAACGCCTCGTCCGCCTGGTCGTTCCACTCGAACGGTCGCATCTTCTTCATGAGCTAATATAGGGGCAAGGCCCTCTCGCCCAGCCAGCTGAGAAACTGGCCGACAGAGGCCAATCAGCCGGTGAACTTCTGGACATCTCGCATCCGGGTTGGCTTGCGCATGAGCTCGATGGACTTGATCTTCTCCGGGTTCACCTCAATGCCGCGCTTCGAGACGAGGAAGCCGAGCAGCTTCCCAGCCGGGACGTCGAATACACACTTCTCTGGGTTGAGTTTGATCTGGTACTCGCATAGATTGGCGCAGGTCTTCCTCAGGTCATCAAGGAGCATGAGGTGCTGCTTGGTCTTCACCATGATGTTGTTGACATAGACGTGGATATTGTGGCCGAGTTGTGTCAGCAGGCATTTCTGCATGCAGCGCTGGAAGGTGGCGCCGACATTCTTCAAGCCGGATGACATGGTGATGTAGTAGTACGCTGCGAAGGGCGTGATGAAGACGTCTTCAGGGTGTCGGCCAGGTCCAGCTTGATCTGATGATAGCCGGAGTAGGCTTCCAGGAAGAACAAGAGCTCGCAGCCGGTGGTGGAGTCGATTACTTGATCAATTCGCAGGAGGGCGAATGGACCCTTGGGGCAGGCCTTACCCAGGCTGGTGTAGTCTATGCACATGCGCCAGGTGTTCTTCTTCTTTATGACGTGGACCGGGTTGGCTAGCCACTCAGGGTGAAACACTTCCATGATGAAGCCGGCCGTGAGTAGTTTGGCGACCACTTCACCGATGGTTCTTCCCTTCTCTTCTAAAAAGTGATGTAGGGGTTGACGGATAGGCTTGGCGTCCTTGCGGACGTGGAGTTTGTGCTTAGGTACTTCCTAGGAATTCCTGGGATGTCCCTTGGGGTCCATGCAAATATATCCCGATTCTCACAGAGGAAGTCGACGAGCTCGCCTTTGTATTTCCTATCGAGGCGGGTGCCCACGATGATGTACTTGTTGCAGCTCGGGTCTTCTAGGTTTAGCTTGACCTTCTTGGTCTCCTTCCACGGTTGGAACAAGGCCTCACCAGCCGGCTCCTCAGCCAAAGCTGGCACAGTCGGCATCTCGTTGGCCAGCGCGACGATCCGGTCGAGCTGGCACCGCTCCTCGGCTATGACCAGCGACTCGGCCAGCTTGGCGCCGGCTTGAGCGCACTCCTACCGGATCAGGCGCTTTCTACGCTTGTCATCCCCAAGGCTGGTGAAGACAACATAGCTCGTGTTCTGGTTTGGGTACACATCATAGCGCAGCGCGCCGTCGGCCGGGGGCGGTGGATGTGGATCCGGCGGCCCCGCTCCTGGAGCCGGAGCCGGAGCCAGAGGAGGCGGGATGTCGCCCCTCATGATGCGCTTGGTGATGTCACAATGTCAAAGCGCGTGCGTGTATGGCCTTGCGCCGCTATGGTGCTTACAGGGAGCGTTGAGCATCTCCTCAAAGCTCATGGCGGGCTGCCATGCCGTCTTCCCGGTTTGCTGGCGCTTGGCTGCCGGCTCGTCCGTGGGTGCCTGCTCGGCAGCCGCGACGAGGCGGTTGTCGTAGTGTTGGGCTCGTTGATCAGCCCTGCGCTTGTTGTTCTACTTGTTGATCTGCTCGCGGCTGCTCTCGCCATTCGTCTTCACCTTGCCGACTTTGTCCAGCACCACCTGGATCTTCCTGGCAGAGTCGGCATTGGCATACTTGTCCGCAATGACCATGAGCACAGCCATGGTGGTCGGCTCAGAGCGCAGGAGCTTGTGCTTGAGGAGCGTGCCATCTCGGCAGCCGCTCGTGAAGTATTGGAAGGCCTTGTGGACGCCCCCGCAGCTATTCCGAAGCTCGGTCCAGCGCGTGAGGTACTCGTGGCCGGTTCCCGCCGGCCCCTGCATGCACATGGCGAGCTGACTAGGGCGACCGGGACGCTTGTAGGTGCCGGTGAAGTTGCGGACGAAGGTTTGCTCAAAGTCGACCCACACATTGATGCTGCTAGCCGGTAGGACTGTTCACCGATGTGCGGGCTAAACCCTGTGCATGAGCGGGGCGTAGCGCACGGCAAGGCGGCAATTGCCGCCCGCGATGCCGATGGCGGTGATGTAGTCGATAGGCTAGTACTCTGGCTTGACGGTGCCATTGTAGTTGGGGGTGTCGCGGGGCAGCATGAACCCTCTATGAAAGGGCTCATCCCGGATGTGTGGGCCGAAACAAGCCGGCCCGACAGTGTTGTCTTCCCCTAGCTCAACGAGAGGGCGAGCTGATCGAGGCGATGGCGAGCATCGGTGTCACCGATGGCCCGGGGCCTAGTCGGCTTGCGACCAAGCCACGGGGAGCCGGGTCGACTGAAGCCGGACAGGCGCGGTGGCCGGATTGCAGGGGAAGATCTTGCCAGCACCGGTCTTCCGGAGTCGGCTCGTCGCCCAAGTCGCCGCCGGTCGTCGGGGAGCGGTTGCGCCGGGTCCAGGTGCAGCCGAAGTGAGCTTTGCCGGGTTGCGAGGACGCCGTGTTTTGCTGCTTGGGGTTGTTGGTGCGGTGCGAGACAGATCCCGCAGGACGGACGAGGCGATCTTGTTGCGTGTTCGCGGCGTCGAGGAGCTCGTTTCACACGTTGCAGGCGGTCCTTCAGCTCCTCGCCCTGTAGCTGCTCCATGCCAATGGCGGCCGCCTGCGCGGCGCATATATTCTTGACGGGTGTGTCCTAGACGGACGGGATCGCGCCGAGGGCGCGACCAATGGCACCACCACGTCCTCGGATGTCGGTGACCCGGCTGGGCTCGGTTGTAGGCGTGAAGCCGTACGTGGCGTCGCGCTCCCGCTGAGCGGAGTCTAGCCGACGCTCCATGGTAGCAAGCGTCGCGGAGACATCCAGCAGGCGCTTGCGCTCCTCCTCAAGTTGAGCTAGGGCCTCGACGGCGTTGGTGGCATTGACGTCGGTGCTGATGGGGACGCGAAGCTTCTGGATCATGGTGCACAGCGGGTAGGGCGCGTTGGCACACTCCGATGTGGCCCTGGCCTCAGCGGCCTTCCTCGCGGTGCTGGATGAAGTGGAGCCGGCGTCGATGGCGAATCCCTCCACTCGAACGCAGAGATCCACTGCCCCGGTGGATATGTCGTCGCTGAGGGGGGCGGGTGAGTCGGAGACGTCGAGCACTCCGCTAGGGTATTCATCGGCCGCGGGAGCTTCGCAGATGTGCAACACAGCAAAGGAGGTGGTGAGTGCATCGATGATGTCGGACGCCAGCGCGACGGGCTCGGGGGGCACGCAACATGGATGCGCTCACCGTATGGAACATGTCTCCGGACAGGACCTCGAGCCGCCCCACGATGGGCGCCAACCATCGTGGTGGGTGCACGGCAGATGCCAAAGGATGGCTAAAGAGAGTGACAGGCTTGAGGGCACCGGTGGCTTCCAAAGGCGAGGTTGGCATGACCGAGTGTGGGACGCAAGACATACCCAGGTTCGGGGCTCTTCGGAGAGATAACATCCCTAGTCTTGCTGAGAGTGGTTTATATGTAGTAGCACAGAGTTGCTCCTAGAGCTGTTTGGGGGAGAAAGGAAGACAGGGCAAGGCTTAGGCTGCTCCTTCTCCTAGTGTGTGTGTGTGTGTATTCTAAGGGTGGGTCGTCTCAAGTGCCCTCTCCGTGCATGGAGGTCTCCTGGGGGTTTTATGTGTCAACCCCAAGGGTTACAATGGTAAAGTTACATGGGCATGGGGCCAGGATGTCAGCATCTGGGAAGCCGGCAATGGGGCCCGCCAGGTACCAGGGTACGCCGAGTTCTCTAGGCACGTGCCCCGTGCGCTAGGGGGCACTATTCCCCATATTGTCTTGTGTCACGGAGTGGTTGAGACGGATCGGCAACAGTGGCACGTGGCCTGGACGCCATCGGCTTGTGTCAGCAAGACTGGATTGCACTGTTTGCTATGACGGCCTTGGCCAGCGGGGTAGGTGGGGCACTGTTGCCACACTCGCCCCGGTCAACGGAGTTGGTGGGCCATTGTAGCGATGCTCATCTCCTTTACGGGGACTTGATCCGTCGTACACCTTGGATGGGATGGGAGCTGACCTGAGGCCGGGTTGAGGAAGTCTGGGTTTGACGGGGCCGGCCGGCATGCGCCAGCGGGCTTGGCCGTGTTGCGGTCTTGGCCAGATTGCGGGGTTTGTCCGGATTGTGCAGCTTGGTCAGGTCGAGGAACCCGGCCAGGCGCAAGCCGGATTGAGGGGCGGAGCCGGCCCTGATGTTTCTGAAAAGGATCCATGTTCTCTTGCCTGCTTGCAGTTCATCCCCCCGACAATGGCCAAGACAAGATCCTAGCGAGGGCCCTGGCCCCGCGAGGGGAATGATGCGAAGACCTTCAAAGGAATAGCTGCCCGAGCCTTCCTCCCGAGGAGTAGAGAACTCTATTCAAGCCTTCTGCCTCGTGAGGCAATGATGACGTGCTAAGGAGGCAAGGACGTACGCGGGTTCCCAAGGAAACCCCAAAGGTTTCCATTCTGGTGCAATGAGACCAAGACCACGAGCTCTGTAGGACAGATGTTATTGCCGAACCCATCTACACATCACGACTGGAAGCTTTGCAGGCGAAGAGCACCATTTGTCAGGATAAGATGTACTACTTGTGCCCTTTCAAATTGGCCGCTGTGGGATCCCTTACCGCCTAAGTTATGAGGGAAGAGGACCAAGTCCACTATAAGTATAGGCTAGTCTCCACCGTAGAGAGGGATCAATTCCATTGCACCCTCACTCCCTGAGCCCTAGCGAGGAGGTTCATCCAATGTACTTGTTGATCCCTAACCTACTTGTGAGGCCAATCCACCACAAAGAAGGAGTAGGGTTTTACACCGCAAGATGGCCCGGACCTGGGTAAATCTCTGTGTTCATCTTCTTCCCCGCTTGCATGAACTCGACGAGGCTAGGCCGTGAGGTGGTGAGCTTATGGCCGGGGCTGGTTTTGATCTTCGCACATGCCCCAGAGTTTGAACCTTGTTTGGGTCCACGAAGCTCCGATTACGACATTTGGCGCGCCAGGTAGGGGAGTGTCGAAATCTTCCTTCCAGTTTTGCTTCGTCCCCGCTCCGTCACTTTCATGGCCAACGCACGCAGAGTCCGCGCCGAGCGCCGGGCTGGTCGCGTCACCTAGAAGGCGCCTGTGGGCCGCATCATCCCGCGCCACTCTGCCTCTCCCGCGGCCAACGATGCCACTGACCCTGCTGCTCACGAGCAGCAGGATTCGTCGCTGCCACCCTCCGTGCAACGCGATGGCTGCATTGCCACCCCGTATCTTACACCTGCCACAGTGTCGTTGTCCCACGCTTGCCGTGGGCCGGCTAATGCGCAGGCTACGCTGCTCGTGGAGCGCGAGCTGCTGCGCTACTGCCCACCGACGAGGGCTAGGATGCCTGGCTCAGCCACATTACCGAGCTCGTCAATGCCTCCAGTGAGGCCCCGACGCCCTCCCACTCGCTCTGTCCCACGCCGTCTCGGGCGGGTGACGTGGCCCATGGCGCGCCTCCTCCTCCTCCTCTGCGCGACGCCGACCCTAATCTTAGGCACGATGCGCTCCCACATGACCCAGCGCGTGGGGCGCCGGCGCCGACACGGGATGAGGTAAGCTTGCAGGTGGTGCATCGGCTGCAAGGTGACGCACGTGCGCTCACCGCACCTCTGCGCCAGGATCAGGACAACATGCCGTTGAAGGTAGCAGAGCGTGGACGTCAAGACCGAGCTCCCCTTGCACGTGTTGTGCCCTTGAGTGTATCAGGCTGCCATGCCTTCACCATAGAGCTGCGTCGCGTCGTCCGGCCCAGCAAGTTCAAGCCAGATCTGCCTCCATGCTACGACGGCACCCTCGACCATGCGGAGTTCCTCCAGCTCTACTCACTGAGCATCGAGGCGGCGAACGGTGATGACAAGGTCATGGAGAACTGGTTCCTCATGGCTCTTAAGGATGGCGCGCTCTTGGCTCCTTCACCTCCCAAAGGGATCGATCTCCTCATGGGACAAGCTTCGCGAGCGCTTCATTGCCAACTTCTAGGGCACCCGTGACCACGCCCCTATAGTGAATGACCTGCGGTGCGTGAAGCAGCACTCGAGTGAGACTCTGCACAAGTACATACAATGCTTCACGAATGTTCGCCGCAAGATCCCGAAGGCGTCAGACGAGGCCATCATCTCGGCGTTCACCGATGGCATTAGGGACGTTAAGATGAAAGATGATATTGCCATCGATGATGACTTGTGCTCGGCCCTGGAGATGTTCAACTTGGCGAACAAGTGTGTAGGGGACAAAGAGGGCCGGCTCTCCCTCCTCGAGGTTCTAGAGGCCGACCATGAAGACAAGAAGGCCAAGGCTAAGGAGGCAAAGTGCAAGGGCCCCGCCGTGCTGGCAGCGGAGCCCGAGGTGAAGCATAGTCGATACCATGATGAGCCTCCAAGGGGCAACCGCCTGTACCGCGTCTTCCACAACACTCACACCCACAACACCAACGACTGCTAGGAGCTCAGGGCGATCCGTGACGAGCTCCTGGGCCGCCGCCCTGAGCGCGGTGACCGAGGCTACGACCGGAGGAGACTATTGCGGAAGCTGGTGGGACAGCCGCAACCCTTGTCAGGACTGGCGCGACCAGCCTCGCGAGGAACGCTGGCGTGACGATCCTCGTGAGGGCCCCTGGTGTGACCAGCCTCATGAGGCTGGTCCTCAGGGCAACGCCGGCCTCCCTCCGCTGTTGCCATCGCCAAGAAGGAACGATGACAACCATCAGGACGATGGGGTTGGGGGCTTCCAAGAACCTCGCGTGATCGCCTGCATCCTCAGTGGCGCTTAGGCGCCCGCCTCGAACCACGTCTTCGAGCAGTTCTCTCGCATGGTGAACGCGGCCCTCCCGAAGCTTGAGGTGCCATGCCCCCTTAGGTGGTCGCAATACGACATCACCTTCGACTCCAAGGACCACTTTAAGTGCACGACCACTTCCTATGCGCTCCCCATACTCTGCACGCCCACCATCAGCAACGTCGCAGTCACCAAGACCCTCATTGACGGTGGCGCCAGCCTCAACGTGCTCTCTGTGGAAACGTTCGACACACTCCAAGTGCCTTATGACCAGCTCCTGCCCACCAAGCCTTTCTCAGGAGTGAATGATGGCTCCAATACACCCTTGGGGCAGGTGCGCCTTCCCGTCGCCTTCAGCAAGCACAACAACTACCACATTGAGCTCATCTACTTTGACATCGCCCACATCAGCCTCCCGTACAACGCCATCCTCTGGTACCCTGCCCTCGCCAAGTTCATGGTGGCAACCCACCATGACTACAATTTCCTCAAAATGCCAGGGTGCAGCAGCGTCATCACGGTTGCCTGCGATGTGAAAGACGCGATATGTTCTCTTGAGCATGCCTACCGTGCCGCTACAGCCGAGAACTCCGACGACGAGGGTGGCGTCTTGTCTCCCGAGGCCGTTCCTGCGCAGAAGAAGCAGCTCCTCCCCAAGAGTCGTCTAGAGACCAAGAAGCCCTCTGGTGCCGCCTCAGGCCCCACGCCTACTGTCGGGGCACCCCTTCCTCTCGCATAGGAAGGCGCGCCCGACGCTTCCCTTAGGACGGGCTCGGGGGCTCCCGACTGGAGAGCCTCTGACCTAACCAGTGCAACGAGGGTGGTTCTCAGGCACCACTAGGAGGTGTGCTTCGATGCGCGCCCTCACGAGCAAGAACGCCCCTGCGCGCTGCGCAAGCTTGCACTATAAGCCGTCTACGGCAGCGGGGTGACAAGACGTGCAAGAGGAGGACGAAAGAACACATACACATACAGTTAATACAAAAAACCATTTGCGATTTAATTACCTACTATACCCCCGTCCTGGTTTATAAGTAAGATTTAACTAATAAAATATGAATGCATGTCACCAAAGATTATACCGTTGGAGTCGTATTTTAACATAGTTTCCAGCTATACAATTTTTGTAACATGCATTAACACTTTTTCGGTTAAATTTAAGGTTATATACCAGCAAGCGTTTGCCCGCAACACACATGACTTATTCCATCACAAACAGCTCGGATGGATCAACTGTATGCTACGTATCACACACGCAACTCTAATCCGATTCGTGCTTGATGTCTCTGACATCGCTCGCACAGTTCATCTTATTTGCCACATATCACCGTGCCGGCCTCTGCTCACGTCCCTCGGCAAGCTCTGCTCGCCGTTAGGCGCCGCGGCGTGCTCTCCTCGCGTCCGTTGATGCGCTCTGCTCGCGTCCGTCAGCACGCTCGGCTTGTGGACAACTTTTCCTTGCGTGTTCAACTGCTATATGCATATATATATATGGTTGCTCGCCGTTGAGGTGACCGTGGAGCGCTCTACTCGCGTCCCTCCGCGCGCGCTCTGCCAGCGGTTGGGCATGTACACAATCACGTCGGGGCCCCCATATGCATGCGGTTGCCCCGCACGCATTGTCGCGCGATGCAGTTACATGTGGCACGATTGAGTTATGCGCTGCAAATTAGAACTGCCATCAGGGCTTGCCAATAGTCCTGGCCGTCCAGCTTCCCCTTTAATTCCCGCGGCCATTGTAACCTTACTCTCTTCAACCTTTTGATCATGCCCCACAACAAAACAATCACACCCACGACAACACATAGAGTGGGGATGTCCAACGCGCTCCAATGGAGTTTGGCAAGCATAGAGTGGAGACCCACACGAGGGAGATAGATCTCTTGGTGGTGTACACCATCGACCCGTCCGTGGTGGACGACTACATCAACAGCATTGAGCAGTTGCTTGCTCGAGACAAGTACTAGGTGGTCGGCATCGACCTCCAGTACACCAAAGATCGTCCCGGCATAGATCAGAAGGATGCCATCGCCTAGTTGTGTGTGGGCCATAGAGCCTTGCAACCGTTTCAACAGGTTTGTCAACAGCACCGACTACAAGTTCGCCATGGTGGAAACCACCGACTATGTAAACGCGCTGTGTGTTACGGGCTTGTCCTGCAAGAACCTTGTCGAAATCCGTGACCACCACAGGGTCCGGGGCAGCAAGAAGAAGGACTCCCTGGTCAAACTCGCCTCGGCCATCATCGACCCCTACTACGAAAAGATGAAGCAGGATGCCCAGAGAACAAATCCCCTATCATGGCACAGGGCCTGGATGCGGCAACTGGATGAACCTCACCTCAGGTTCACGGCCAAGAGCGTGTACACATGCTACGAGATGCACAGGCGGATCGTTGACATGAGGAAGTGCCTCATTACCAAAATCAACGAGCCCGGATCGAGCCACAAGCAGAGCAAGCATCACAAGAAGTAGATGATAATCAGATGATTGTTTATGCTACTTAATTATGCATGTAATATATAGTTTACTTTATTGGTGTGTGGAAATGTCATGTGTGTAGTAGCCACCTATGTAATTATGCATGTAATAGTTTACTTTGGTGTGTGCAAATGCCATGGTTGTGGTAGCCACCTATGTAAGTGGATGTTTAATTTCGATATGCAACCATGTCCTTATAAGTGTGTGTGTGTGTGTGTGTGTGTGTGTCTATATATATATATTGTTGTTGTTGTTGTTGTTGTTCTATATGCAAATCCATCGCAACACACATGTATTATTAGCAACAACTGTCTGTGTTATTATCAGTCTTCACACACATTTCCGATTACAGACCAGTTTGCTGCATATCACACACATCTTGTTAGGTTGAACCGTTTCTGTTCTCATGTCTCAATGCAAACAGTTCATCCAAGTGAACCGCATGCCGTATATCGCACACACCTTCATCTGGCTGACCGTTTCTTTTGTGTTGCCTAATCACAAACTGTTCATCCGAGTGAACAGTATGCTGTATATCGCACACACCTCCATCTGGTTGCCCGTTTCTATTGTTCCTCCTCATCGCAAATAGTTAATTCAACTGAACTGTATCGCACACACGCAACTAAAATCTGAACCATGTTTGATGCATCCTCCATCGCAAACATTTTGCACCTTTTTTGACGGGTTTTTTACACCACCATCTGCGATTATGGCATTGCACACAGTTTCGTCGAAGGGTCTCTGATCGTAGTGTCACGTTAGCAGCATCCTGCAGTAGTGTAAGCTTGCAACCAAGGACACACATTTGATTTTTCAATCCGTTTTATGCACTGGAGCATGTGCATGTATTTCAATTTTGAATTATGCACATAAATGCCTAGAAACACAGTTAACGTATAAAATGTCCAAACGATCCCCGAAATTCCAAAATTTAACACGACACTCCTGTTGTTCTATGTTAACACCAGGAAAAAATTGAAAGCAAGAAGAGGCGACGAATATCATTTTGTCCACAAAGGTGACACGTTTCCCTAACAGAACCATGAGGCTTCTTGTGAGAAGCTTATACCATAACCTGTCCCAAATGGGACAATATTTTTTACCCCAGCATGTTGATGCCATTCCATGATAGCATGCCAAGGTTCATGAATTTCAGACGGGTTTTGGATTTACAAGATTTACGAAAGCAAGTGCCTCAATGTTTGCCGAAGAGCCACGGTGTCGTGGTGTTCGAAATTCATCCCCCATTTCTTGCATGGGACAGAAGCATAAACCCATGGATACATATATGATTTTACAACCCATGTTGGTGCACCGGAGCATGTGCATGTAGTTTAATTTTGAATTGTGCAACTGAAATGGCTAGAAAACCAAGTTGATGTATAAAATGTCGAAAGGAACCCTGACTAATTCCATTTTTTATGACACACCTATAGTTGCATGTTGTTTCACTATAGATAAAAGTTCTAGCAATTCAAACACCCTCCATTGTCGCTGTGACCCCATTATGTAATTCAAATCAAGAGGAAAAATCAAGTAGATCACACACAGTTTATTATCACCAACCGTATGAGATGCAGTACAAAATATATTGGAGCACCGTCGGAGTATAGTACGCCTATGGCTTACGCGAGAAGGTGTGTCGGCTACAGTCCACAACCGACATGTCAAGCACACTAGCTCGCTCCCCAAATATCATTTCATTGTTCAATCGTCGTCGGTGAAAGATGGGCACGTGGACCTGCGTCGTGAGGGAAACTTTGGTGGCCCACTCCGGTGAGAGCTCGCCCACAGCCTCCATGCGCGTGCTAACAAGGTGCATGAGCGCGGCCACAATCTGCGACTGGGTGGCCAAGGCAGCCCAAACGGCCGATGTTGCTTCTCAGGTGGCGGCAGCAACATCTGCCTCGGGGATAGAAACTTGCGAGAGTGGCATGGTGATGACCCACAAGTATAGGGGATCTATCATGGTCCTTTCAATAAGTAAGAGTGTCGAACCCAACAAGGAGCAGAAGGAAATGACAAGTGGTTTTCAGCAAGGTATTCTCTGCAAGCACTGAAATTATTGGTAACAGATAGTTTTGTGATAACATAAATCATAGGGTAACAAATAAATAAAGTAACTAAGGTGCATCAAGGTGGCCCAATCCTTTTTGTAGCAAAGGACAAGCCTGGACGAACTCTTATTTCAAGCAAAGTGCTCCTAAGGGCACATGGGAATTGTTGTCAAGTTAGTTTTCATCATGCTCATATGATTCAGGTTCGTTACTTTGATAATTTGATATGTGGGTGGACCTGTGCTTGGGTGCTGCCCTTCCTTAGACAAACCTCCACTTATGATTAACCCCTCTCATAAGCATCCGCAACTATGAAACAAGAATTAAGGTAGACCTAACCATGGCATGAAACATATGGATCCAAATTAGCCCCTTACGAAGCAATGCATAAACTAGGGTTTAAGCTTCTGTCACTCTAGAAACCCCATCATCTACTTATTACTTCCCAATGCCTTCCCCTAGGCCTAAATAATGGTTAAGTGTCATGTAGTCGACGTTCACATAACACCACTGGAGGAGGGACAACACACATCTCATCAAAATACCGAACGAATACCAAATTCACATGATTACTTATAATAGGACTTCTCCCATGTCCTCAGGAACAAACGTAACTACTCACAAAATGTATTAATGATCAAGATCAGAGCAGTACTAATTATCATTAAGGATCTGAAAATATAATCTTCCACCGAATAAACCAACTAGCATCAACTACAAGGAGTAATCAACACTACTAGCAACCCACAGGTACCAATCTGAGGTTTTGGGACCAAGATCGAATACAAGAGATGAACTAGGGTTTGCGAGGAGATCGTGCTGGTGAATATGTTGATGGATATTGACCCCCTCTCGATGAGAGGATCGATGCTGATGACGATGGCAATGATTTACCCCTCTCGGATGGATGCTTCCCCGATAGAACAGCTCCGCCGGAGCCCTAGATTGGTTCTGCCCAGATTCCACCTCGAGACGGCGGCGCTTCGTCCGGAAAGCTTCCTTCTGATTTTTTCCAGGGTAAAACACACCATATAGACAAAGATGGGCACTGGAGGCCTGCCATGGGGCCCACAAGGTCGGGGCGCGCCCAGGGGGTAGGGCGCGCCCTCCACCCTTTTGGCTGGCTGGTGGCCCCCTTTGGTTCCTTCTTCACCCAATATTTTTTATATATTCCAAAAATAAGCTCCGTGAAGTTTCAGGACTTTTGGAGTTGTGTAGAATTGGTCTCTAATATTTGCTCCTGTTCCAGTCCAGAATTCCAGCTGCCGGCATTCTCCCTCTTTATGTAAACCTTATAAAATAAGAGAGAATAGGCATAAGTATTGTGATATAATGTGTAATAAGAGCCCATAATGCATTAAATATCAATATAAAAGCATGATGCAAAATGGACGTATCAATTCCCCCAAGCTTAGACCTTGCTTATCCTCAAGCGAAAGCCGATATCGATAAATATGTTCACATGTTTAGAGATAGAGTTGTCGATAAAATAAAATACGGACATGAGGGCATCATGATCATCTTTAGAACAGCAACATATATTGCCATATAATTCCTTATGTTAAAGTAACAATTCATACGCAAAGCAAAGTATGAATCAGAAACTTTATTGAAAACTAACAAACTATGATCTCAGTCATTGAAGCAACTGCAATTTATCATAACATTAGAAAGAGTCAATTAAAGAGCTTTTCAACAAGTCCACATACTCAACTATCATATAATGTTTCACAATTGCTAAAACTCATGCGATACTTATGGGTTCAAAGTTTCAATTGTACACAAAGAAAGATAGGGGCCTATAGTTTCGCCTCCCAACCTTTTACCTCAAGGGTAATGTCAACAATAATTCTTTATGGAAACCTACATCCAAGTGGATATATATATCAGGATCTCTCCATCACAAAGAGTTTGCCAAAGGAAAAAGTATAAAAAGGAAAGGTGATGATCACCATGACACTTGTATAAGGGTAGAAGATAAAAGTAAAACATAGGCCCTTCACAGAGGGAAGAAGAGGTTGTCATGCGCTTTTAGGGGTGGATGTATAAAATTATAATTCAAAAGAACATCACTTTATATTGCCACTTGTGATAAGGACCTTTATTATGCAGTCCGTCGCTTTTATTTCTTCCATATCACAAGTTCGTATAAAGCTTATTTTCTTCACACTGATAGATCATACATATTTAGAGAGCAATTTTTATTGCTTGCACTGATGGCAACTTACTTGAAGGATCTTACTCAATCCATAGGTAGGTATGGTGGACTCTCATGGAAAAACTATGTTTACGGATGTTTGGAAGCACAAGTAGTATCTCTACTTGGTGCAAAGAATTTGGCTAGCATGAGAGGGAAAGACGAGCTCAACATGTTGGATGATCCATGAAAATATAACTTCTATTCAATATAAGAAAACATAACCTACTATGTTGTCTTCCTTGCCCAACATCAACTTTTTAGCATGTCATATTTTAATGAGTGCTCACAATTACAAAAGATGTCCAAGATAGTATATTTATAGGTGAAACCTCTCTTTCTTTATTACTTTCTATTAATTGCAACAGTGACCAAAACTATGTTTTTCAACTATCAACAACTTTTATTCATCATACTCTTTACATGTGAAGTCATTACTCTCCATAAGATCAATATATGATATTTTTATTTCTTTTATTTAATTCCCTCAAGATCATAGCAAGAAAGGAAAGCCCTTATCTCAAAACTACTCTTTATTATATATCTTAAGGACTCGATTACATAGAGGGAACATAAAGCAAAAATCAAGTCTAGATCATACTAAAACTTTATTCTACAAGATCAAGATATAACCAAAAGGGTTGAACTAAGAAAAGTGATAAAGATAAAGATGTGATGGTGATAGGATACCGGGGCACTCCCTCAAGCTTGGCAGTTGCCAAGGGGAGTGCCCATACCCATGTATTTATGTCTCTTTCTTCGGGGATGGTGATGATGAAGTAGGCTTGTCATCCATCTACCAAGGCATGGGCTCACCATCATAGAAAGATGAACGAGTCTCCAGGATTCTCAAATCTGCAGCCAAATTCATCCTGTTAAATCTATATTCATACTCACAATTTTAGTTTTGTAGGTCATAGATCTGGGCTTGGAGGTGCTCGATTTTCTCATGAAGCTTGAAGATGGTCTCCCTAATGTTCTTGCAATCCAGCTTGTGATTGTTGGTGAACTTCGTGATCATCATGTGATTGGCGTTGAGTCCATGCTCCACCATCCCTTGACACTTGAAAACTTCCTGCTCCATTGCTTCGAGTCTTGTCTCCACGCTTCCGGTCTTCTTTAGCTCCTGAACAACGCGGATGTGTAGCACCCCCTCATGCATCTCAATGGCTTGAGGGTGTCGCAATACCTTCGCAAGGTAGGGGTTGGCGACCTTCTCGAAAAACTTGTCCTTGGGGGCGCTTGGAGATGTCATGGTGATCTAGACCTTTCAGAAAAACAGCTCGAAACACAAATAGGAAATATTTGCGTGGTACGGTGGTCAAAACCTTCAGGAGATTATATAATGAATTTTTACCGACCATAAGAAGTATCTTGCAAGAAAACGGAGACTGGAGGGCACATGAGGTGGCCACAAGGATGGGGGGCACACCCTCCACCCTTGTGGTGGCCTTGTGTCTCTTTCGGACTACTTTTAATTTTCCTAATTTTTTAAATATCCTTAAACAGAGAAAATTTATCATTGGAAACGTTTTGGAGTCGGTTTACTTACCGTACCACATACCCATTAGTTTTTGGGGTCTGAAACGTTCTAGAAAGTGTCCCTTATGTACTCCTCTGGTGTTACGATATTAATTATATTGGTTTCAACATTTATGGGAGTACCTGAGATATAATGTTTGATTCTTTGACCGTTTACCACCTTTGGATTTGTGCCTTCGCCATTGTTGATTTTTATGGCACCGAAATGATAGACCACCTTAATAATATAAGGACCTTCCCATCTAGAGAGAAGTTTTCCTGTAAAAAATCTTAAATGAGAGTTGTATAGCAAAACATGGTCACCTACATTAAACACACGCTTTTGTATCCTTTTGTCGTGCCATCTTTTAAATTTTTCTTTAAACAACTTGGCATTCTCATAGGCTTGGGTTCTCCATTCATCAAGTGAGCTAATGTCAAATAACCTCTTCTCGTCGGCAAGTTTGAAATCATAATTGAGATCTTTAATAGCCCAATATGCCTTATGTTCTAGCTCAAGAGGTAAGTGACATCATTTTCCATAAACCATTTTATATGGAGACATACCCATAGGGTTCTTATAAGTAGTTCTATAAGCCCATAAAGCATCATCATGTTTCTTAGACCAATTCTTTCTAGATCTATTAATAGTATTTTGCAAAATTAATTTGATCTCTCTATTGATCAATTCTACTTGACCACTAGACAGAAGATGATATGGAGATGCAATTCTATGATTAACATCATACTTAGCAGGCATTTTACGGAAATCACCATGAATAAAATGTGAACCACCATCAGTCATTAAATATTTGGGGACTCCAAACCTCAGAAAAATAACTTCTTTAAGCATCTTAATAGAAGTGTTATGATCAGCACTACTAGATGGAATAGCTTCTACCCACTTAGTAAAGTAATCAACAACAACTAAAATATGTGTATACCTATTAGAGGAAGGAAAAGGTCCCATATAATCAAAGCCCCAAACATTAAATGCTTCAATGACAAATGAATAGTTCATAGGCATTTCCTGATGTCTACTAGTATTACCAATTGTTTGACATTGATCACAAGACAAGACAAACTTACGAGCATCCTTGAAGAGAGTAGGCCAATAGAAACCGGATTGCAATACCTTATGTGCAGTTCTATCTCCAGCGTGGTTTCCTCGTAACACTCATGGTGGCACTTGCGTAGGATCTGTTCTTGTTCATGCTCAGGTACACAACTTCTAATAACACCATCTACTCCTTTATAAAAGTGAGGGTCATCCCAAAAGTAATGTCTTAAATCATAGAAAAACTTTTTCTTTTGCTGGTATGTGAAACTAGGTGGTATAAATTTAGCAACAATATAATTCACATAATCAGCATACCATGGAGTATTATAAGAATCATTTATGACACTTAATTGTTCATTAGGAAAGCTATTGTCAATAGGAAGTGTGTCATCAAGAACATTTTCTAACCTAGATAGATTGTCTGCAATGGGGTTCTCAGCTCCCTTTATATCAATAATATTCAAATCAAATTCTTGCAGCAAGAGAACCCATCTAATAAGTCTAGGTTTAGCATCTTTCTTTTCCATAAGGTATTTAATAGCAGCATGATCGGTGTAACAATTACTTTGGAATCAATAGTACAAGGTCTGAACTTATCACATGCAAATACAACTACTAAAAATTATTTTTCAGTGGTAGCATAATTTCTCTAGGCACTGTCTAGAGTGTTACTAGCATACTAAATAACATTTAGTTTCTTATCAACTCTTTGGCCTAGAACAGAACCAACAGCATAATCACTAGCGTCGCACATAATTTCAAAGGGTAAATTCCAATCAGGTGACTGAACAATAGGTGCTGAAATCAAGGCTTTCTTAAGTATTTCAAATGCTTCTACACAATCATCATCAAAAACAAAAGGAACATCTTTTTACAAGAGATTAGTGAGAGGCCTAGAAATTTTAGAGAAGTCTTTAATAAACCTCCTATAGAAACCAGCATGAACAAGGAAACTTGTTATACCTTCGATATCTTTAGGACATGGCATCTTTTCATTAGCATCTACTTTAGCTTTATCAACTTCAATACCTCTTTCAGAAATATTATGGCCCAAGACAATACCTTCATTAACCATAAAGTGGCACTTCTCCCAATTCAAAACAAGACTAGTTTCTTCACATCTCTGCAGAAATCGATCAAGGTTGCTTAAGAAATCATCAAAAGAAGTTTTGTAAATGGAGAAATCATCCATGAAAACCTCAACAATCTTTTCACAAAAGTCGGGGAATATAGTAGTCATACATCTTTGAAAGGTAGCAGGTGCATTGCACAAACAAAAAGGCATACGTCCATAAGCAAAGGTACCAAAAGGGCGAGTAAAAGTGGTTTTCTCTTGATCCTCTTTTGACACATGTATTTGAGAGAAACCAGAATGCCCATCTAGAAAAGAAAAATGTGTATGTTTGGATAATCTTTCTAGCATTTGATGAATAAAAGTTAAAGAGTAATGATCTTTTCTAGTAGCTTTATTTAATTTGAAAAAATCAATTGCCATTCTATAAGCTGTAAAAATTCTTTGAGGAATCAATTCATTCTTATCATTAGGAACAACATTAATACCTCCTTTCTGTAGTGACCAGACCTCAAACAGTCTGATCTCTGTGCTTCAGTGTCATCCCTGGATCAGTAATGCTGACACGCACAGTAATTGAAGGATTTATAACAGAGTAGCAATCACACACTTATTACAATGAGTGTCTCAAAAGAGAACTTATTACAAATAATATGGCTTAAGGCCATCTAATTACAATAACAGCTGAAGGCTTGGAAGATAAGTGAGTCCATCAACTCCAACAGCATCACTGAGTATAGAACCACGACCTAAAGGCACCTTACTCATCGTCTGAAAAGTCTGCAACATGAACGTTGCAGCCCGAAAATGGGTCAGCACATGGAATATGCTGGCAAAGTAGCACAGTAGAGCAAGAACAAAAAAATGCTATCACTACATGACTATTTGGCTGGTGGAATGCTCTATGGTTATAGTTTTGCGTAAAGCCAGTTTTTCCCTACTGTAAAGGAATAAATTCTATTTAACTATCATGGTGGTTGTTAAACATTGAGAGTGTAGACACCCTCTCAATCCGAATTAAACATCGTCATTAAAACCCAAAAAATTAATTAAAGTCACATGATGAGATTCACATGATAATCCAAGTACTAGATACTCAAGACGTCCATAACCGGGGACATGACTAATCATGATTAGTTTACACACTCTGCAGAGGTTTGCGCACTTTTCCCCACAAGACTCGATCTCCTCCGTTGGGATTCTCGCACTACATGGTGTTTGAGAAATGGATGACCGAGACATAGTCTTTCAGAAGCGCTAGCACCTTACGATCGGGTAGACTGTTACACCTACTTTCCCCTACATCTGCTAGTCTACCACTGTAAGAGTTCGCACGACTTAATCAACTATGCTAGAGCCCATAGTAGCTTGTGGCTGCACGCGGAAGTTTCTAGTATGAATAATCTCATGATCCCTTTAGCCTGGGTGGCGGTCCATAAAGAAAAACAACAGGTAATCGCTGGAATACCCAGGTGCCTCAATCCACCCAAATGTGTAATAAAGTTGCCACCTTAAATAAATCATTAATTAACAATCTTGCATCTGTCATGGATACACTCACCCAATCCACGTCTACTAGCATAGCATGGCAATATAAGCAAACGTAGAAGTAACTCCCAAGGGTTTGATAAATAAAACAGGTAATAGGTACTACCTCATCTACTTTCCCAAAACCCACAATTTAATTAGATCCTAATCATGCAATGTTTGAGGATTGATCTAATGCAATAAAACTGGGTAGTAAGATGTATGATCAAAGTGTTACTTGCCTTGCTGATGATCCGTGAAACCTAGAGATTCGAAGTAGCAAGCGGCACACTCCGGGTACTCTATCGCAAACAAACAAGCACACAATAAGCACTCATCTAAAGCACATGTAAAACTCGAATAAGAGATCTAACCAAAAAATTCAACTTAAGAACTCCGGTTTGCAAAAAGAATCAAATCTAAAGAAGCAACGAAAGTCAAACAGCGAAAGATACAAGCTTTGTTTACTAATATGGATCTAAGTCAAATTTTACAGAAGCAAAAACTTGTTTGAGTTGGTGAAACAGAAAGAGGGTTTCGAGACGGAACTCTAGGCGCTTGAATCGCCTGATTCCGATAAACGAGCAAAAAGTTAAACTAAAACGAAAATCGGATCAGAAATCGCGATCAGAAATAATCGCGAAAAATCCGAGAGAAAGAAAAACGATGAACAGGCTAACGACGAACGTTCGCTGTCTGTGGCTAAACGACGAAAACTGTTCGTTAAAAAGAACGTGCGGACGAACGTCCCCTAAATAAACTAAACTGGGAAAAAAATAAACCGAACTAAATAAAGAAAACGACCGCAGTTTTTATAAAAAAACCGAGCGGTTAACCGGTGAAGACCGGCGGCGGCTACCTCCGGCGGCGGCAAACTCTGGCGGGGCAGCGGCGTAGGTCGGCGGTGAGGCGGCGGCAGCGCTCGGCGCGAGCTTCGGCAGCTAGGGTTAGGGCGGGGCTGGGCGGCTCGGGCTGGGCTCCCCCGGCTTATAAAGGCCGGCCGGGCTACAGTCCGGGTCGGGTACGGCCCGGCTAGGTCGGTTTGTTTTTTAAATAGTTTCACGCAAAAGAACAAATAAAAGAAATACTAAACGGACTGCAAAAATCCCGAAATAATTTTTCCCCGACTTCTAAAATCAAGCCGGACAAGATGAACATTTATTTGGGGTCTAAATGCAATTTTGGAAAACACACATTTTTTCTAAATTCAAATAAAACAGCGAAAAACTCCAAAATAAAATCTTATTTGATTTTTTTATGAAATCCTCAATATTCCTTTAATTTGGGAAAGTCATTTTATTCCCTCTCACTTATTTTATAATTGGAATTATTGAAGATAAAATAATTAAATCAAACGATCCTATTTTCAAAATTTGAGAAAACCCCAAATATGAAAATAACGAAATCCCCAACTCTCTCCATGGGTCCTTGAGTTGCGTAGGATTTCTAGGATCAAGCCAAAATGCAAATAAAATATGATATGCAATGATGATGTATGTATATAACATTTCAAATTGAAAATTTGGGATGTTACAAACCTACCCCCTTAAGATGAATCTCGCCCTCGAGATTCGGGTTGGCTAGAAAATAGGTGAGGGTGGTCCTTCAGCAGATCTTCCTCTCGCTCCTAGGTGGCTTCATCCTTGGTGTGGTGGCTCCACTGAACTTTACAAAACCTAATAACTTTGCTGCGGGTGACTCGGCTCGCATATTCGAGAATCTTGACTGGTTTCTCCTCGTAGGTCAAATCACTATCCAACTGAATCACTTCCAGCGGCACTGTATCTCTTAGTGGTATATCAGCCATCTCTGCGTGGCACTTCTTCAACTGGGAAACATGGAACACATCGTGTACTCCTGACAATCCTTCGGGCAACTCCAACTTGTAAGCAACTTCTCCCATATGTTCCAAAACTTCGTATGGTCCCACAAAACGTGGCGCTAATTTTCCCTTGACTCCAAAGCACTTAGCTCCTCGAAGCGGGGATACACGAAGATAAACTCCGTCTCCAACTTCATAAACTGTCTCCTTGCATTTAGAATCTGCATATCTCTTTTGCCTGGACTGGGCTACCTTGAGCCTATCGCGAATCAACTTCACCTTCTGTTCAGACTCCTTAATCAAATCTGGTCCAAATAACTGGCGGTCTCCAACTTCATCCCACAATAATGGTGTTCTGCACCTTCTTCCGTACAAGGCTTCAAAAGGGGCCATCTTCAAACTGGATTGATAACTATTGTTGTAAGAGAACTCCGCATATGGCAAGTTGTCATCCCAACTAGATCCATAATCTAGTGCACAAGCTCACAGCATATCCTCCAAAATCTATGTCAGGACCCCGACTCGATGTCACATTGATCTAGCCGGTAACACCTCATATCACTTTGCGGCCTCACGCACGGTATCCCCACGGGTGTCGTCTTACCTTTTCCCGGGACCGTTTGCGCCTTTTGGCTCACGTATATGATAGTGTCGCTAGCATCCATATGATAAGGAGCCCGGGCTGACATGACTAGTCGTAAACCCAAAGTGGCACAGACTTACAGGGACAGGCATCCATGACCCAGCTTCGAACGTGTCGGTCATCAGCAAGTGGGTCCGGCCTGTAGCACTGGGCTAGCAGGACTCCGGTAAACCGGGCTGTAGCGGGCTAACAGGACTCCGGTACTCAAAGCGTGACATTTCCCCGAAGGGACAGACACAGGAACGAAGAAGGACACATGCCGGCCAGCCTAAGTGTTCCGGAGCAGTAGCAAGCTACCATGGCTCAGCGGTAACACTAGGAGACATTTCCCGGTAAGAGAGGCTACTAAAGATAAACAACTAGATAGTCAGATCCCACACATACCAAGCATTTCAATCATACACACAATATGCTCGATATGTGCAAATACAACGAAGCATCACAACATGACTCTACGACACAAGTACTTTATTTAAGACTCAGGGAGCCATACATAACATACACAAAGGTACGGGTCTCATGACCCAACATACAAGTCATACAGTCATACAAACCAGCAGCGGAAGTACATTGTCTGAGTACAGACAATTAGTAAAATAAAAGAGGCTTGGAAAGCCTAACTATACTACGTGGTCCATCACAAGCTCAGGGTCACCACCTGGGTCTTTAGCCTACTCGTTGATGTCAACGTCTACATAGAACCCATCAGAAGGGGTTGCAGCGTCTTCTGTAAAAATGTAGATTATAGCAACATGAGTACAAAGGTACTCAGCAAGACTTACATCAGATCCTACATACATGCATAGTATCAAGAAGGGTTGGTGGAGTTATTGCAGCAAGCCAGCTTTGACTCTTGGCTAGGCTATCCTACGATACTTCAATTTGAAATGGTTTTGCGCACACGAGTCCACTACTCACCACTTCAATACACTACCGGGGATCCACCTCCGTCTTCCTACGGAAGGGCCATCCTCGGCACTCACACTTATCTTGAGGCTTTTAGTAGTTTCCATTTACTTGTCTATGAACTGTATCGGCAACCAAGTAGTCCTTTACCGCGGACGCGGCTATTCGAATAGATCATGTTAACCCTGCAGGGGTGTACTTCTTCATACACGCTCTCACCACTTACCGTCGTTTACACGACATGTACTCGGCAACCTTCAAACGGAAGCCCAACGTGGGTGTCGGCCACGACCTACCTAATCACCTAAGCCTCCAGTCCAGGTTTATCGCCTATTCAGGTTCCATCCGCAGGGAGTCTGGCCGAGGTTTCCCATACGGCCCCGAACGATGTGAACAGGGTTTCCGAGATACCTAACGGGTATTCGGTACACCCGGCCACGTACCTACCGCATCACAGCCCACCTCTACGGTCAGCGCTGTCCACGGCCTCCAGTAGGCTACAAACACCAGAAACTACTTGCAACTCCTGGACGGAGAACTAGGGTGAATAAGAAGCCGAGAGGGTCCATTGGTTTCGGGCCCAATGCATGGTAGTAGCTGATTCTTAAATCACATATACAGATCCCAATGCATGGTCGAGAGGGTCCATTGGATTTTTCTGATCATTTTTCATATATAATTTGTCCAATTTGGAGTTACAGAATAAAAGTTATGAATTTTTAAAGTTTAAATAATATTCTGGAATTTCCTGATTAAATTTAAATCCAGAAATTATAATTACTGCGCCAGCATGACGTCAGCATGACGTCAGTGGTCAACTGCGGCTGGCTGGAGTCAAACCTGACGTGTGGGGTCCACACGTCAGTGACAGGGGGGTTAAACAGGGTTAGTTTAATCCTAATTAGGGGTTAGTGGCACTGGGGGCCCACTGTCAGTGTCAGGGGGTTAACCATTAGTGGTTAGCACTAATCCTAATTAGCTACAGGGCTGGGCCCACCTGTCAGGGACTCAGGGGGGTCCTGCCGTGGTCAAAGTGGGTCAAACCCACCGGCGACATGACGCCGGCGAGGCTCGAGACGGCGGCGCGACGCGGGATCGCGCTACAGGGCACAGGCGAGGCCGTGCTTAGGCTCGTTGGAAAGCTCTTGCTCCCGCGCGTCGAACGGTGGCCGTGGCTGGGCCTGGGGTGGCCGGAATCGACGGCGGCGAGCTCGGCTGCGGCCGCCGGAGTTCGGGTGCGGTCGGGATCGGTGTTGCAGAGGGTTTGGGGAGGCGTTGGTGCGTGCTGCGTACTCCTAGTGAGGTGTGGAGCACGATAGTGTGCTCGGTTGGGTGCTACGGTGACCGTGGCCACGACGGCGACATCGCCGGCAGCGTGGAGCTCTCGGCCAAGGTGGGGCTAGGGCCTAGAGATCGAACGAGACCAGGGGAGAAGGGGGAAACGACTCGGGGGCTCACCGCGGTTGGAGTGGGCGTCGAAGCGGGCTCGGAGACGCGCTGGAGACGGCGAATTCGACGGCGATGATGGTCGGAGCCCGAAGAGGGGAACGGCGACGTGGCGGCGATGCAGGGCTTCCGGGGAGCTGTGGGTCGATGGAGAGGGAAGAGGGGGTCGAGGCGGAGCTCCTGAGCTAGTCGGGGGAGCGAGGGGTGGCCAGAGACGGCTGCTGTGGCGAACGGCGGCGAGGGTGGTGTTCGGCCGTGTGAGAGAGAGAGCGAGGGAGAGAAGGGAAGAGCCGCGGGAGAGTGAGAGAGAGCAGGGGGGATCGGGACGGCCTGCGGGAGTCGTCCACGCGGCCAGGAGCTCGTCGGCAAGCAGGAGGTGGCCGCGCGGCCGTGCGCGTGCGAGCACGCAGCAGCTTCGGGGCGAGGGGAGGAAGACGACGGAGGGCTGCAGTGGTGGGCTGGGCCGCCTGCTGGCTAGGCCGGCCAGCTGGCTGGGCTGCACAGGGAGGAGCCCAGGTAAGCTTCTCCCTTTTAATTATTTTCTGTTTTCTAATTTCTGACATTTGTTTTGATTTAAATAAAATATTAAATCATTTTATTTCCTTATGCCAATTTTTGCAGGAGCTAGATATATTATTCCAGAGCTCCTTTATAAATGGCATAATATTTGGACATATATTAATATATATAATTAATATATTTCCAATGCAAATATTTATGCATTAATTCCAAATGCCCAAAATAAAAACCTATGAGCTCTTAGAAATATTGGTTTGATTTTTATCTCTGTCCAATATTTTCAGAGAGCAACATGAGCATTTTCTTGGACCCTTTTGGAGAAATTTTTATTTGGGTCATTTCCAAAATGATTCTGAGGGTTTCACAGATCCCCATTTCAAGTTTCTGATGAAAGAGTAAACATGATGCAACACTCTAATGCATGGCTAACTAGGATGTGACAACTCACCCCCACTCAAAAGAATCTCGTCCCGAGATTTGGGTTCCTCCGGGAAGAAGGCGGGATACTCGAGTCGAAGACGATCCTCCCTTTCCCAAGTTGCTTCATCCTCAGAATGGTGCGACCATTGAACTTTGATAAACTTGATATTATGACGTCGGGTGGTACGTTCGGCCTTATCGAGGATACGAATGGGGTACTCTCGATAAGTAAGATTATCTTGAAGATCAAGCGTTTCGTGGTCCACTTCACGGATAGGATCCGAGAAGCAACGCCTGAGTTGAGAAACGTGGAAGACATCGTGGACTCTGGAGAGGTGCGGAGGTAGTTCCAACTGGTAGGCAACTTCTCCACGTTTGGCGAGAATGCGAAAAGGTCCAATGTAATGAGGAGCCAATTTGCCTTTGATACCGAAACGATGGGTTCCCTTCAGAGGGGTGACCCGAAGACAGGCCTTCTCGTCAACCTCGAAAGTCATAGCCTTATGTTTTCGGTCATATTGACTCTTTTGACGAGATTGGGCTGTTTTCAACTTTTCACGAACGATGCGAACTTGTTCTTCTGCTTCCTGAATCATGTCCGGGCCAAAGAATTGTCTTTCCCCGGTCTCTGACCAGTTAAGGGGTGTTCGACACCGTCGTCCATAGAGAACTTCAAAAGGGGCTTTACCCAAGCTAGATTGATAGCTGTTGTTGTAAGCGAATTCGGCAAATGGAAGGCACTTCTCCCAGTCCATTCCGAATGAGATAACAGAGGCTCGAAGCATGTCTTCTAGAATCTGGTTGACGCGTTCCACTTGACCACTCGACTGAGGGTGGAAGGCGGTGCTAAAGGAGAGACGAGTCCCCATAGCATTTTGGAAACTTTCCCAAAATCGAGAGGTGAAAAGACTTCCTCGATCCGAGTTAATTTCCAAAGGAACACCATGGAGGGACACTATTCGGGAGATGTATAAGTCTGCCAGCTGGCTAGCGGTTATACTCTCACGAACAGGTAAGAAATGAGCTACTTTGGAAAGACGATCGACAACGACGAAGATAGCATTATTCCCTCTCTTGGTCCTGGGAAAACCGGTAATGAAATCCATACCAATTTTATCCCATTTCCATTCAGGAATAGCTAAGGGTTGAAGGGTGCCAGCAGGCCGTTGGTGCTCTGCTTTTACACGACGACAGACGTCGCAATTTGCAATATACTGAGCAATTTCTCTCTTCATCCTAGTCCACCAGAACCTCTGGCGTAGGTCCTGATACATCTTAGTACTACCGGGATGAATGGTGAGAGGAGATTCATGAGCTTCCTTAAGGATCAATCGCCTCAGGTTGCGCACTTTGGGAACCACTAGTCGATCCCCGAAGTATACGATCCCTTGATCATTAATGGAGAAACAATTCGCAATTCCTTTCTGAATGTTCCTCTTGATGCGGGAGATTCCCGGATCTACCTTCTGTGCTTTGATAATTTGATCCGTAAGGGTAGGTTTTGCCACCAAGGTGGAAAGAAAACCTTGAGGTACAATGTGAAGGTTAAGCTTCCGAAATTCCTCATGGAGAAGCGGTTGACTTTGTTGTAACATCAGGTTGTTACAATAAGATTTACGACTTAGCGCATCAGCCATGACGTTGGCTTTCCCTGGGGTGTAGGTTATTCCTAAGTCGAAGTCTGTGATCAATTCAACCCAACGTCTGTGCCTGAGATTCAAATCCGGTTGGGTGAAAATGTACTTCAGACTTTGGTGATCAGTGAATATTTCGCAACGATTACCGAGGAGGTAATGTCGCCAGGTCTTAAGTGCATAGACTACGGCTGCAAGCTCTAGATCATGAGTAGGATAATTCTCCTCATGTGGGTGCAATTGCCGTGAAGCGTAAGCAATTACGTGTCGATCTTGCATGAGAATGCAACCTAGTCCTTGTCGCGAGGCGTCGCAGTAGATAACAAAGTCCTTGGAGAAGTCTGGCGGTACCAGCACGGGAGCAGAGGTCAGGCGTCTTTTCAGTTCCTGAAAGCTGTGCTCACATTGTGGAGTCCATTCGAACTTTTTATCTTTCTTGAGGAGTTCGGTTAGAGGTTTAGCAACTTTGGAGAAGTTCTCGACAAAGCGACGACAATAGCTCGCTAAGCCTAGAAAACTCCGAACTTGCTTGACCGATTCAGGTGGAGTCCAATTAAGGACGGCTTGAACTCGCTCAGGGTTAACAGCAATACCTTTACCAGATATTACATGACCTAGATAGGTCACTTCTGACAACCAGAATTCACATTTAGAAAATTTGGCATAAAGGCGATGCTCTCGAAGTTTCTTCAACACTAGCCTTAAATGTTCGGCATGTTCTTCCTCGTTCTTGGAGTAGATGAGTATATCATCGAGATAAACTACGACGAATTTATCCAAATACTCCATGAAGATTGAGTTCATTAACCGAGAAAAGGTGGCTGGAGCGTTGGTTAAACCGAAGGACATGACGGTGTACTCGTATTGGCCATAACGAGTAACAAAGGCCGTTTTAGGAATGTCCCCGTTTCTGATTTTGATTTGATGGTAGCCCAACCTCAAATCCATCTTGGAGAAGACTGAGGATCCAGCGAGCTGATCATACAGGTCGTTGATCCTGGGAAGTGGATATTTGTTCTTGATTGTGACCAAATTGACAGGTCGGTAATCTACAACCATCCGGTCCGTACCATCCTTCTTCTTGACGAATAGGACGGGGCAAGCCCACGGAGATGAACTAGGGCGGATGAAACCCTTTTCAAGGATTCATCGAGTTGTTTCTTAAGCTCGGCTAGTTCTAGTGGTGCCATCTTATAAGGTCTTCTAGCAATCGGAACGGTTCCGGGGATGAGGTCGATTACGAACTCAACATCCCTGTCAGGTGGAACACCTGGCAATTCCTCTGGAAAGACATCCGGGAAGTCACGGACTACCGGAATGTCCTCAAGGTCTGGCAAAGGGCTGGCGTTAAGAGAATATAATTGTCGCTTGGCTATTCGGGTCAAGACATTGACTATCTTCCCCGAAGGATGGGTGAGTTGAACAGTCCTAGAGAAGCAATCAATTTTGGCTTGATGAGCTGACATCCAGTCCATACCCAAAATGATATTAATATCTGAAGATTTAAGGGCTATCAAAGACGCGAGAAAAACAAGTCTGTCGACTTGGATTTCATTTCCATAACTTACCCTAGAGGTCTGCCATCTAGAACCAGGGGTAGAAATTTCCATAGTGGATGGCATGTCACAGAATGCAACGTTATGCAAACGAGCATAATTTTCGGATATAAAAGAATGAGTGGCTCCTGTATCGAAAAGAACAGATGCCGGGTGGCAATTTACAAGAAGCGTACCGAGAACGACGTTGGGATCCTCTTGAGCTTCTTCGGCAGAGATACAGTTGACATGGCCACGTGGAGCGGTGACCGGTTTGGCGTGGAATATTTTCCCTGTCGGCTTGCCACGGCCAACAGCTTTAGCAGACTGGTTGGGGTTGGTCTGGGGACACTCACGCATATAGTGACCAGATTCCCCACACTTGAAACAAGTCACGGAACTGGTACGTGGAGGAGCATTATTGATTGGACCCCCATAGGGCTTGGCTGGAGCAGACTGTTGAACGGGGCGAGGCGCCTGGAAAGATGGCCTCGGTGTGAACCTGGGTGGCAGGGCGGTGTTGGGTACCCACACGCGGCGCTTCTGAGGACCAGCACCGGATGAGGAACCCATGTCACGGCCATGCTTGCGTGTTGCGTCATAGTCAGTCTGACCAGTTTCAGCACTGATGGCTTTGTTGACAAGTTTCTGAAAAGATGTGCACTCATGCAGACGGAGGTCGCGGCGAAGCTCAGGACTAAGTCCCTTACGGAACCTTGCTTGCTTCTTGGCGTCAGTAGAAACTTCCTCGGTTGCATATCGTGCGAGATTACCAAACTCCCTGCTATAAACATCCACAGAAAGTCGGCCTTGGGTGAAATTGCAGAATTCCTCACGTTTACGGTCCATGAGACCCTCCGGAATGTGATGTTCACGGAAAGCCTCGCTGAACTCAGCCCAAGTAGTGACATGGCCCGCTGGGCGCATAGCTCCATAATTCTCCCACCATAGACTGGCGGGGCCTTCAAGATGATATGCAGCAAAGGTGACCTTGTCAGCCTCCGCTACCAGCGCGGAACGCAGTTTGTGAGAGATACTGCGAAGCCAGTCATCAGCGTCGAGAGGCTCGACGGAGTGGTGGAACGTGGGTGGATGTAATTTGATAAAATCACTGAGTGACACCACGTTAGTCCTCTGATGGTGTGCTGTGTTCTGTTCAATACGCTCCAACAAACGGTTGGTCTCCCGCTTGTTTCTCTCAGCTTCCATCATAACCTCGGCTAGTGAAGGAGGATGAGGCAGATTTGCATCCCTGACTTCACTGCCTTCGGCCTGCTCTTGAGGAGCAGGGTTAGTGCGCGTGTTGACCATCCTAGGTAAACAAGACAATGATTTAGTCAGGATGATAAAATTCCGACATAGGATACATAATGTAAGGAATAACTCGGAATGCAAGATGATCATCCGTATGACATGGTAGATACAGTAACTGCTTCTTTTATTCCATCGTCATACACACCATACAGGGTTTAGTACAAGACCAAACAAAGTACTAATACGGTGAAAAGAGGATTACATCTCATCGGAGGCATCCCAAGCTCCTATACATTATTTTTCTACACCTCCGGAAAGAGTACAAACTAGGTCATATCCCACGAGTCACGCGGGACGATAGAAGACACAGCTAGTGCGAACTAGTGATACTACCACTAACTCAGACCGATCCGTAGTAGTCCTCGTAGAAGTCACCTCCATAGCCTGGAAGCTCAACATGATCATCCGGAAACAGACGGTCTCGCGGAGCTTGTGGACCATAGGGGCTAGGATGAGGCCTTGGACCAACAGACGGTGGCCTGCGGGGACCGCGAGGTGGGGTGATGCCTCCTACATCACGCCAAACCATCACGTCCGGCAGAGCAGATCTCACAGGATAGAGATCGCGCATATCTGAATATCCAGCTTGCACCGCCGGTGCGAACCGAGTCAAAGTGGCCCAGTGGTCAGCACGGGTATTGAAGAGCTCTAACCTCAAGGCCCGATTTTCACGGTCCTTATCCTCGAGCATCTCAGCAGTGGTGCGAGTCCGTGAATCCTCCTGAGTGGGGTCAGCATAAATAGCCTGGAGATACCCTTGTGCTCCCGGAAGTGATCCTGGCATATACCGGAAATCAGAGTCCCGAAATAAACCAGATCTGACTCGCATAATGGTCATCATAGAGTAGGCGGCGTCCTGCACAGCCATCTCAATAGTAACCCCGAGTCCATAGGAGCAGTGAAGAGGCTCGGTGGATCCAGGATAAGATGGAAATATCCTGACAGTGCAGAGATACTGGCTTTGGTTAAAGTCTCGGAATTGCTCTTCGACCGTGTACTCGGGATACCAGCGGTATCCAGCCTCAGTCATTACCCTGACCAACTTGGCAGTATGGCCGGGTACATCTAGACATCGAGTTAGGCGAACCACTTGATTGAGGTCGCGAGTGGCCATCTGAAAGCACAATCATAATGCAAAGGCATTAGAATTTCTAGCAAAATTTCGGCAGCATAACAGCTGTAAATGCTCAAAAAGGATTTTGAGACATTTGACAAAGGATTTCGTACACACTCAACATCATCATATCAAAGTTCTGAAACCATTCTAGCAACATAATGTGGTAGTAGAACTGAACTAGGCTTGTAACCAACAAACTTATAAGGTACTACTGATTAGTAACTCGTGATCCTGATAGAGAGAACAGATCCTAATTCCTTAACCCCCGGTGGAAGAATGGACTGACTCAGATCAGAAGGTCATAAGATAAAGGAGTAAAAAGAGCCTTACGTTCCAACCCACAAACAATTCCCCTACATATAACTAAAGAATTTCTAGACTCAACATCGACCAGTTTGGCTTGGAGAACCTACAGGCAGTCCGGCTCTGATGCCAACGCTGTCAGGACCCCGACTCGATGTCACATCGATCTAGCCGGTAACACCTCATATCACTTTGCGGCCTCACGCACGGTATCCCCACGGGTGTCGCCTTACCTTTGCCCGGGACCGTTTGCGCCTTTTGGCTCACGTATATGATAGTGTCGCTAGCATCCATATGATAAGGAGCCCGGGCTGACATGACTAGTCGTAAACCCAAAGTGGCACAGACTTACAGGGACAGGCATCCATGACCCAGCTTCGAACGTGTCGGTCATCAGCAAGTGGGTCCGGGCTGTAGCACTGGGCTAGCAGGACTCCGGTAAACCGGGCTGTAGCGGGCTAACAGGACTCCGGTACTCAAAGCGTGACATTTCCCCGAAGGGACAGACACAGGAACGAAGAAGGACACATGCCGGCCAGCCTAAGTGTTCCAGAGCAGTAGCAAGCTACCATGGCTCAGCGGTAACACTAGGAGACATTTCCCGGTAAGAGAGGCTACTAAAGATAAACAACTAGATAGTCAGATCCCACACATACCAAGCATTTCAATCATACACACAATATGCTCGATATGTGCAAATACAACGAAGCATCACAACATGACTCTACGACACAAGTACTTTATTTAAGGCTCAGGGAGCCATACATAACATACACAAAGGTACGGGTCTCACGACCCAACATACAAGTCATACAGTCATACAAACCAGCAGCGGAAGTACATTGTCTGAGTACAGACAATTAGTAAAATAAAAGAGGCTTGGAAAGCCTAACTATACTACGTGGTCCATCACAAGCTCAGGGTCACCACCTGGGTCTTTAGCCTACTCGTTGATGTCAACGTCTACATAGAACCCATCAGAAGGGGTTGCAGCGTCTTCTGTAAAAATGTAGATTATAGCAACATGAGTACAAAGGTACTCAGCAAGACTTACATCAGATCCTACATACATGCATAGTATCAAGAAGGGTTGGTGGAGTTATTGCAGCAAGCCAGCTTTGACTCTTGGCTAGGCTATCCTACGATACTTCAATTTGAAATGGTTTTGCGCACACGAGTCCACTACTCACCACTTCAATACACTACCGGGGATCCACCTCCGTCTTCCTACGGAAGGGCCATCCTCGGCACTCACACTTATCTTGAGGCTTTTAGTAGTTTCCATTTACTTGTCTATGAACTGTATCGGCAACCAAGTAGTCCTTTACCGCGGACGCGGCTATTCGAATAGATCATGTTAACCCTGCAGGGGTGTACTTCTTCATACACGCTCTCACCACTTACCGTCGTTTACACGACATGTACTCGGCAACCTTCAAGCGGAAGCCCAACGTGGGTGTCGGCCACGACCTACCTAATCACCTAAGCCTCCAGTCCAGGTTTATCGCCTATTCAGGTTCCATCCGCAGGGAGTCCGGCCGAGGTTTCCCATACGGCCCCGAACGATGTGAACAGGGTTCCCGAGATACCTAACGGGTATTCGGTACACCCGGCCACGTACCTACCGCATCACAGCCCACCCCTACGGTCAGCGCTGTCCACGGCCTCCAGTAGGCTACAAACACCAGAAACTACTTGCAACTCCTGGACGGAGAACTAGGGTGAATAAGAAGCCGAGAGGGTCCATTGGTTTCGGGCCCAATGCATGGTAGTAGCTGATTCTTAAATCACACATACAGATCTCAGTGCTTAAGGTCGGCTTCAATGAAACAACCCACCATGTACTCCTACATGGCCTCTCATCGATACCTTTACCAAATCGTGTTCATCACACCACTCTCATTACCGGCATAATCATTTCACTCTAGCCCATCACCCCGATGAACCAGACCTGACACGACTCTAAGCATAGCAGGCATAGCAAGGTAGGAACAACACATACATATGGCTCAATCAACTCCTACACATGCTAGTGGGTTTCATCTAGTTACTGTGGCAATGACAGGTCATGCAGAGGAAATGGGTTCAACTACCGTAGCACACAGCAGTTTGAAACGCGTTGTCTTAATGCAGTAAAAGAGAGCAGGAGCGAGAACATGGGATTGTATCGATATGATCAAATGGTTGGTTGCTTGCCTGATGGTTCGATGCACTGATACGGTTCTTCGTTAGGGTAATCACGGTACTCCTCGGGGGCAGAACCTGTCGCAAAGGACATCGATACACAAGCATCACCAAACAATGTGCAACAATATGATGCATGCATGAAACATGGCAATATGAGTGTGTTGGGCTAATGCAACTAAAACCAGAAGGGTTTGAACAAATTTGAATCAAAGATTCAAATTTCAAACTCAAACATGGCCTCTTTAAAGTGCTTTTCCTTGTTCTGCTTGAAACATCAATTTAACTTGTTTGGTCATGCATGAAAATAGTACAGATGGATAGATTGGATTTTTCTGATCATTTTTCATATATAATTTGTCCAATTTGGAGTTACAGAATAAAAGTTATGAATTTTTAAAGTTTAAATAATATTCTGGAATTTCCTGATTAAATTTAAATCCAGAAATTATAATTATTGCGCCAGCATGACGTCAGCATGACGTCAGTGGTCAACTGCGGCTGGCTGGAGTCAAACCTGACGTGTGGGGTCCACACGTCAGTGACAGGGGGGGTTAAACAGGGTTAGTTTAATCCTAATTAGGGGTTAGTGGCGCTGGGGGCCCACTGTCAGTGTCAGGGGGTTAACCATTAGTGGTTAGCACTAATCCTAATTAGCTACAGGGCTGGGCCCACCTGTCAGGGACTCAGGGGGGTCCTGCCGTGGTCAAAGTGGGTCAAACCCACCGGCGACATGACGCCGGCGAGGCCCGAGACGGCGGCGCGACGCGGGATCGCGCTACAGGGCACGGGCGAGGCCGTGCTTAGGCTCGTTGGAAAGCTCTTGCTCCCGCGCGTCGAACGGTGGCCGTGGCTGGGCCTGGGGTGGCCGGAATCGACGGCGGCGAGCTCGGCTGCGGCCGCCGGAGTTCGGGTGCGGTCGGGATCGGTGTTGCAGAGGGTTTGGGGAGGCGTTGGTGCGTGCTGCGTGACTCCTAGTGAGGTGTGGAGCACGATAGTGTGCTCGGTTGGGTGCTACGGTGACCGTGGCCACGACGGCGACATCGCCGGCGGCGTGGAGCTCTCGGCCAAGGTGGGGCTAGGGCCTAGAGATCGAACGAGACCAGGGGAGAAGGGGGAAACGACTCGGGGGCTCACCGCGGTTGCAGTGGGCGTCGAAGCGGGCTCGGAGACGCGCTGGAGACGGCGAATTCGACGGCGATGATGGTCGGAGCCCGAAGAGGGGAACGGCGACGTGGCGGCGTTGCAGGGCTTCCGGGGAGCTGTGGGTCGGTGGAGAGGGAAGAGGGGGTCGAGGCGGAGCTCCTGAGCTAGTCGGGGGAGCGAGGGGTGGCCGGAGACGGCTGCTGTGGCGAACGGCGGCGAGGGTGGTGTTCGGCCGTGTGAGAGAGAGAGCGAGGGAGAGGAGGGAAGAGCCGCGGGAGAGTGAGAGAGAGCAGGGGGGATCGGGACGGCCTGCGGGAGTCGTCCACGCGGCCAGGAGCTCGTCGGCAAGCAGGAGGTGGCCGCGCGGCCGTGCGCGTGCGAGCACGCAGCAGCTTCGGGGCGAGGGGAGGAAGACGACGGAGGGCTGCAGTGGTGGGCTGGGCCGCCTGCTGGCTGGGCCGGCCAGCTGGCTGGGCTGCACAGGGAGGAGCCCAGGTAAGCTTCTCCCTTTTAATTATTTTCTGTTTTCTAATTTCTGACATTTGTTTTGATTTAAATAAAATATTAAATCATTTTATTTCCTTATGCCAATTTTTGCAGGAGCTAGATATATTATTCCAGAGCTCCTTTATAAATGGCATAATATTTGGACATATATTAATATATATAATTAATATATTTACAATGCAAATATTTATGCATTAATTCCAAATGCCCAAAATAAAAACCTATGAGCTCTTAGAAATATTGGTTTGATTTTTATCTCTGTCCAATATTTTCAGAGAGCAACATGAGCATTTTCTTGGACCCTTTTGGAGAAATTTTTATTTGGGTCATTTCCAAAATGATTCTGAGGGTTTCACAGATCCCCATTTCAAGTTTCTGATGAAAGAGTAAACATGATGCAACACTCTAATGCATGGCTAACTAGGATGTGACAATCTAATTTACTCTCTCGGTCTGTCCATCAGTCTGTGGATGAAAAGCTGTACTAAACTCTAGTATAGTACCCAAAGTTTCGTGTAACTGATTTCAGAACTTTGAGGTAAACTGGGTTCCTATATCTGATAGAATGCTCCTCGGAACTCCATCCAGACATACGATCTTTGTCATGTATATCTTTGCCAACTTAGCACTGGTGTAAGTGGTCTTCACTAGGATGAAATGAGCTACCTTCGTCAAGTGATCGACTACAACCCATATCGAGTCATATCCTGAACGGGTACTGAGTAATCCCATGATAAAATCCATGCCTAGCTTATCCCACTTCCATTCGGGTATCGGCAATGGCTGTAGCAATCCTGCTGGCTTCTGATGCTCTGCCTTTACTCTCTGACATACATCATTCTCACGAAATCCTTTAGCCTGAACGGGTCCTGAGTATCCTTCTTCATTTTGGTCCACCAAAAAGTGTCTTTCAAATCCAAATACATCTTGGTATTTCCTGGGTGAATCGAGTACGGCGAATCATGGGCCTCTTGCAAAATTAACTTCCTGATCTCTGGGTCATTGGGCACATAAACGCGGTCCTCAAACCATAAGGTATCATCCTCACGAAATCCTTTAGCTTTTCCCTTGCTCATTTTCTCTTTAATAGAGGCAATCTCCTTGTTGGTCTTCTAAGTTTCTCTGATCTTATCCATCAGAGTAGACTGAATCTCCAATGATGCTACATAGCCTCTCGGAACTATCTCCAAACAAAGCTCACGAAGATCCTCGGCTAACTCCTTTGGTAACTCTTCGGTCATTAGGGTGTTGACATGGCTCTTGCGGCTCAAGGCATCGGCTACTACGTTAGCCTTTCCGGGATGATAATGTAATCTCATGTCATAATCCTTGATGAGCTCCAACCATCTTCTTTGCCAGAGATTCAACTCCTTCTGTGTGAAGGTGTACTTCAAACTCTTGTGATCCGTGAGACCTCATAATGGTTTCCAATGAGAAAATTTCTCCAAGTCTTCAATGCGTGCACTACGGCTGCTAACTCCAAATCATGTGTAGCATAATTCAACTCATGGGGCTTAAGCTGTCGTGAAGCATACGAAACAACTCTTCCCTCCTGCATAATCACTTCTCCAAGTCCTTGATGTGAAGCGTCACAATACACCTCATAATACTTGCGCTGATCTAGCAGAATCAACACTGGCGAGGTAACCAAATGTTTCTTCAACTCCTGGAAACTGGCCTCACATTCCTCAGTCCAATTGAACTTGGTATCCTTCTTCAACAACTCCGTCATAGGTTTTGCAATCTTCGAGAAATTTTCAACGAACCTCCGGTAGTATCCCACAAGTCCAAGAAAACTCTGGATCTCTCCAACTATTGTTGGAGCTTCCCAATTTGTCATAGTGACAACTTTGGTGGGATCTACTGCTATTCCTTCTCCGGATATAACATGTCCGAGGAATCCAACCTCCTTCAACCAAAACTCACATTTGTTGAACTTGGCGTATAACTGATGTTCTCCGAGCTTACCAAGTACCAAACACAAATGTTCTTTATGTTCTTCTTCATTCTTCGAGTAAACCAGAATGTCGTCAATGAATACTACGACAAACTTATCCAAAATCTCCATAAACACTTTGTTCATCATGTTCATAAAATAAGCAGGTGCGTTAGTCAGACCAAATGACATAACGGTATACTCATACAACCCATACCTTGTGGTAAAAGCTGTCTTAGGTATGTCCTGCTCTCGAATCTTCAACTGGTGGTATCCTGATCGCAAATTGATCTTGGGAAATACGTTAGCTCCTTGCAATTGGTCAAACAAATCATTGATCATCGGCAGTGGGTACTTATTCTTGATCATCACTTCATTCAATCCTCGATAACCAACAACCATCCTTAACGATCCATCCTTCTTTTCCACTAGAAGTACTGGTGATCCCCAAGGTGACGAACTTGGGAGAATATATCCCTTATCTAGTAACTCCTTAATCTGCTTCTTAATCTCCTCCAAATCCTTTGCAGGCATTCTATACAGTCTCTTAGATATTGTTCCTGTGGCTGGCAAAAGCTCAATAAAAAACTCAATGTCTCTATCCGGTGGCATGCGGGGCAATTCTTCTGGAAATACATCTGGAAAATCCTTTACCACCGGTACTTCCTCCTGTACAACTCCTGATAGGGAATTTACTTGTGTCCTCTTCGGCTCATGCCGTGACACATACTTGATCCTTCTTCCTTCTGGAGTGGTAAGCAAAGTCGACTTACAGGCGCAATCGATGTTTCCTCCATACATCGATAGCCAATCCATACCCAGAATTACATCCAAACCTAGCGATTCTAAAATGATTAAATCTGAGGGAAACACATGCCTACCTATACTCAATGGCACTTGAAAACATCCTTTACTGGCCATATACTCCGTTCCTAGTGAGCTTACTAACATAGGTGTTCTAAGAACCTTGGTGGGCAGTTTATACTTATCCACGAATCCCCTTGATATGTATGAATGCGATGCACCAGTATCAAAAAGAACGATTGCAGTAAATGACTTAACCAAAAACTTACCTATTGCTGCATCTGGCTGGGCTTCAACCTCCTCCATGTTAACGTGGTTCACCTATCCCCTGTTGAAAGGGTTCGGCTTCTTCCCAGAGCTTCCATTGCCATTTCCATTCTGGGTTTCAGGACATTCATTGGCATAATGTATGGTCTTCTGACACTTATAACAAGTGACTTGGTTCAGGTCTCTCTTGGCTGGGGTTGATGGGTTGGTACGGTTCTGACCGTTGCTTCCCCCATTCCCATTACCGTTCTTCGGGCCATTATGATTATGCGAACTCCCTCCTCCATGGGTATGCTGAAAATGTCCTCCCAATTTTGGGGTAAAACGTGGCTTCTGCTGAGCTCCTGAATAGTACTTCCCTTGTCCATACTTCCTCTTGCGGTTCTCATTCTGCTGTTGCTTCCCTTCAATCATAAGAGCATGATCTACCAGTTCCTGGTAGTTGTTGAAAGTTGCTACCTTCAACTACATGCTCAACTCATCATTCAATCCTTCCAGAAACTTCTCCTGCTTAGCTACATAAGTAGCAACATCATCCGGGGCAACGTGCTAACTTACTAAAGTCATCCACGTATTCGCCAACTGTCCGTCCTCCTTGGCACAAGTTGTGAAACTCATGCTTCTTCATGGCCATATCTCCTGCGGAAACATGGGCTGTATGGAAAGCCTGCTGAAATTGGTCCCATGTCACCGTGCCTATAGGGTAGGTGACAGTGTAATTCTCCCACCATGATGCTGATGGTCCATCCAACTGATGTGCGGCAAAACGCACCTTCTCAGTGTCAGTACATCCTGTAGTGGTTAACTCCCTTCCAATCTTGCGGAGCCAATCATCTGCTACTATAGGCTCGGTGCTACTGGAGAACACCGGCGGATTTAGTCTAAGGAACGAGTTAAGTGATCAACAGGTGGTGGTGGTGGTGGGTTGTTGTTGTTGTTGTTCCCCTGATTCTGATTCTGGACTAGTAACTGCATCAACGCATTCTGCTACTGGATCAACTGACTGAGCTCCGGTGGGAAGGCAAATCCATTGTCACGTCTCGGAGGCATCTGATGGGTTTAGAGGGGAGAGATTAGAATAGAATGAGGTCCAATGAGAAAGCACTACCCATATGCACATGAGACAAACACAAACATTTCACTCAATCAATCAAACAAGGGCAGACAATCGATCTAACTATCGCAAAAGTGCTCGGACTACTCTATTTACATGGTGGTATACTACTACTGATGTGGTGGTCTACTAGAAATATTCCGCGGTTGCAGACTCCATGATATCTGCTCCAGCTTCGTCTTCAAAGTCATCATCGCTCAGTTCAGAGTCGGTGTCGTCGATGATGATGTAGTCTTCCAGGCGAATCTCCTTGGGTTCTTCGTCTTCTTCTACTGGTGTGGGGTCTCCCAAGAATATCCCGATCTTCTTAATTAGGTCGTCATTCTTCTCCACTAGTATGACGATTTCCTCCTCATAATCTTCACGTGTAGCCTTGAGTTCTTCCTCGAGTTACATGATCCTTGTCATCGCTTTCTTCAGATCTATCATGCCTGCGCACATCTGGTTCTCCTGACATCGAATGTGCTGGTTTAACTCCTGGATAAAAGCGGCGATTGATCTATCCTTCTTGGTGCTGATCATTTCCCAGTGCTCATCTCGGTGCCCACAAATCTGGTAGATAGTATCCTTGAGATCATTGCGGTAAACTTCTCCCATACGTCCCATGGTGATGTGGGCCGCCATGCTCTTTCCTAGACTCCAGGTTGGTGCATCAAAGGAAAACTCTATGGGCTCGGTGACTAGTGCGAACGTCCTTCCTGGAACTTGAACTTGAATCATCCAGCGCTCCTCCTCGGGTAAAGTGGCATTGTAGGTCCCGGTGAAGCTTGGTACTTCGATGTTCAGGTACTTAGTGACTTCCTTCAGGTGGCGTCCAAAGGGTGTATCTTCATCCGGTTGCGTGAACTTGTTCCTTGCATCCGCCATCCTAAAAGAGTAGAAAAGATGAGGAGTCAGAAATGAGGAGAGTGAGTAGTGATCTAGGGCTTTAGCTTAGTGGTCGTGTCCTACAGACAGCGTGTGCTCTGATAACATCTTGTAGCGACCAGACCTCAAACAGTCTAATCTCTGTGCTTCAGTGTCATCCCTGGACCAGTAATGCTGACACGCATAGTACTTGAAGGATATATAACAGAGTAGCAATCACACACTTATTACAGCGGAAGGCTTGGAAGATAAGTGAGTCCATCAACTCCAACGTCATCACTGAGTATAGAACCACGACCTAAAGGCACCTTAATCGTCATCTGAAAAGTCTGCAACATGAACGTTGCATCCCGAAAACGGGTCAACACATGGAATATGCTGGCAAAGTAGCACATTAGAGCAAGAACAGAATAATGCTATCACTACATGCATATTTAACTGGTGGAAAGCTCTATGGTTACAGTTTTGCGTAAAGCCAGTTTTCCCCTACTGCAAAGGAATAAATTTTATTTAACTATCATGGTGGTTGTTAAACATTGAGAGTGTAGACACCCTCTCAATCCCAATTAAACATAATCATTAAAACCCAACAAAATTAATTAAAGTCACATGATGATATTCACATGATAATCCAAGTACTAGATACTCAAGACATCCATAACTGGGGACACGACTAATCATGATTAGTTTATACACTCTGCAGAGGTTTGCGAACTTTTCCCCACAAGACTCGATCTCCTCCGTTGGGATTCTTGCACTACATGGTGTTTGAGAAACGGATGACCGAGACATAGTCTTTCAGAAGCGCTAGCACGTTACGATCGTGTAGACCATTACACCAACTTTCCCCTACATCTTCTAGTCTACCACTGTAAGAATTCACACGACTTAATCAACTATGCTAGAGCCCATAGTAGGTTGTGGCTGCACACGGAAGTTTCTAGTATGAATAATCTCATGATCCCTTTGAGCCTGGGTGGCGGTCCATAAAGAAAAACAACAGTCAATCGCTGGAATACCCAGGTGCCTCAATCCACCCAGATGTGTATTAAAGTTGCCACCTTAAATAAACCATTAATTAACAATCTCACATCTGTCATGGATACACTCACCCAATCCACGTCTACTATCATAGCATGGCAATATAAGCAAACATAGAAGTAACTCCCAAGGGTTTGATAAATAAAACAGGTAATAGGTAGTACCTCATCTACTTTCCCAAAACCCACAATTTAATTAGATCCTAATCATGCAATGTTTGAGGATTGATCTAATGCAATAAAACTGGGTAGTAAGAGGTATGATCAAAGTGTTACTTGCCTTGCTAATGATCCGTGAAACCTAGAGATTCGAAGTAGCAAGCGACGCACTCCGGGTACTCTATCGCAAAAAACAAGCACACAATAAGCACTCATCTAAAGCACAGGTAAAACTCGAATAAGAGATCTAACCAGAAAGTTCAACTTAAGAACTCCGGTTTGCAAAAAGAATCAAATCCAACGAAGCAACGAAAGTCAAACAGCGAAAGAAACAAGCTTCGTTTATTAATCTGGATCTAAGTCAAATTTATAGAAGCAAAAACTTTTTTGAGTTGGTTAAACAGAACGGGGGTTTCGAGACGAAACTCTATGCGCTTGAATTGCCTGATTCCGATAAACGAAAGAAAAGTTAAACTAAAACAAAAATTGGATCCGAAATCGCGATCAAAATAATCACGGAAAATCCGAGAAAAAGAAAAATGACGAATAGGCTAACGAACAAACGTTCGCTGTCTGCAGCTAAATGACGAAAACCGTTCGTTAAAACGAACGTATGGACGAACGTCCGCTAAATAAACTAAACTGGTCTAAATAAAGAAAATGACCGCGGTTTTTATAAAAAAAACGGGCGGATAACCGGCGAAGACCGACGGCGGCGGCGGCGGCAGCGGTAGGCTGCGGCGCGCTGGCGTGCGGGGAGGCAGCGGCTAGGGTTAGGGCGGGGTTGGGCGGTTCGGGCTGGGCTCCCCCGTCTTATAAAGGCCGACTGGGCTAGAGTCCGGGTCGGGTACAACCCGGCTAGGTCGGTTCGTTTTTTCAAATAGTTTCGGCGCAGAAAAACAAATAAAAGAAATACTAAACGGACTCCAAAAATCCCGAAAGAAAATTTTCCCGACTTCTAAAATCAAGACGGACAAGATGAACATTTATTTGGGGCCTAAATGAAATTTTGAAAAACACGCATTTTTCCTAAATTAAAATAAAACAGCGAAAAACTCCAAAATAAAATCTTATTTGATTTTTTATTAAATCCTCAATATTCCTTTAATTTGGGAAAGTCATTTTATTCCCTCTCACTTATTTTATAATTGGAATTATTTAAGATAAAATAATTAAATCAAATGATCCTATTTTCAAAATTTGAGAATACCCCAAATATGAAAATAACGAAATCCCCAACTCTCTCCATGGGTCCTTGAGTTGCATAGGATTTCTAGGATCAAGCCAAAATGCAAATAAAATATGATATGCAATGATGATCTATGTATATCATTCCAAATTGAAAATTTGGGATGTTACACTTTCTTAGGAACACAATGAACAGGACTTACCCATTGACTATCATCAATAGCATATATTATACCTGCCTCCAGAAGCTTTAGTATTTCATTTTTTACTACTTCTTTCATCTTTGAATTTAACCGTCGTTGATGATCAACAACTGGTTTAGCATCTTTCTCCAATTTAATTTTGTGCCGACATAGAGTGGGGATAATGCCCTTAAGATCATCGAGAGTATATCCAATAGCGGCAGGGTGCTTCTTTAGAATTTTCAATAATATCTTTTCTTCATGCTCTGAAAGGTTAGCACTAATAATAATAGGATATATCTTCTTTTCATCAAGATAAGCATATTTCAGAGTATCAGGTAATGGTTTAAGCTCAAACACGGGATCACCCTTGGGTGGAGGAGGATCTCCAAGGATTTCAACAGGCAAATTGTGTTTCAAAATAGGTCCTTGATTAAAGAATACTTCATCTATTTCCATTCTTTCATTCATAAACATATAATTTTCATTGTCTAGCAAATATTGTTCTAAGGGATCAGCAGGAGGCATGGCAATAGAAGCAAGACCAATAATGATGCGGAGCATCCCAAGATCATCCCCATGGACGCACCTACACCCCCAAAGACACCACTTGGACCAATGACACGAGCCCGAGCCAAGGCTATCGAACATAAGGTGAACTCACTCCTCTCCGAACTTCCACTTTCTATGCATGAGTAATGGCTACTACCTAAGTCCGAGGTGTTGTGCATGATTAGGCACCAAGAGGGCCCTCCCGAAGATGCGCATGAAGATGTACAAGTCCCCAAGTCCACGGATGAGGAGAACAAACGGAAGGAGCCAATAACATCTCCCAGGCCCCGGACATCCGGCCATGACCCCATACATCCGGCCCCTAGAGTGTCGTCCACTACAGCAGCATAGCCGCCAGAAGCCACAGGCCCCGGACATCTGGTCGCGACCGCCCGAACATCCGGCATCTCTCGAGCCCCCGGACATCCGGCCGCGAGCCCGGAAATCCGGCCCATCCGAACCCGAGAGCAACAAATGACACCACTCTAGCCCGGACATCCGGCCTCCCCAGCTCGGACATCCGGCGTTGCCTGAAAGCCCGGACATCCGGCCTGACCAGCCCGGACATCCGGCCTCCCTTGTCTGCGCATAGTGAAGGGCCGAGGCCCTTGTATCCCTTCTCCCCCTAGACTATATATACTCCACCTCGCCCAACTTTCTAGGGTTAGCAAAGGATTAGCTCATATTTGTGTGAGAGCTTTGCTCATCCACTTGGATACCTTCTCCACGGAGATTCGAGCCTCCACCGGAGAAGATCCCCCAAGCGGATTCAAGACCCCTCTTTAGGGAAGAACATCAAGACCTCCTCACAGAGAAGACTGGTTACCATGTATCGTCCCTAGTTGATCATGGATCGTGTATCTTACTTTATGTACTCGAGGATCTAGCACATGTGTGACTTATTCATGTTGCTTTGAGTGTTCCTCTTTGTTTCCCCTTGTGTTTCTCTCATTTTCCCCTTTGTGTTCCTCGTGTTCTTTGCGGGATCCGCTCCCTTCGTGAAAGATCGGCCGATTAGAGTTCTACCCTACATCGTCTTGGTATCAAGAGCCACATTGATCATGATTTCGGAGCCTCCCCATTGTGTTTCTAGCCTCGTTTTGCAGTTTTTCGTCCTAATTTGAAAATTCCCCACCAAAATAGCCCCAGATTTTTTTTGTGATTTGTTGGTGTGTTGAGATTTTGTTGGTTTGGATCTGTGAATTTGCTTTGTTTTGAATGGATCTAGCTTCCCATCCATTTTCCCCATTTTCCATCCACAAATTCCTCCGAATTTCGCCCGGATTTGACCTCTCCACGCGGTGTTCATCCCGTTTGTCCCCGGATCCAGAGCCCGGACATCCGGCCCGTCAAACCCGGACATCCGGCCTTCCACCCGGACATCCGACCCCTTGCAGCAACATCTCCATCCACCACCCCGTTTTCCATCCATTTTGAACCAAATTTTGTTCCGGTGCCCACCATATACCACATATACTTCCGCATACCTCCACCATTTCCGCATAACCCTACCATTTTGGACCATTTCACTCTCCGACACATTTGCTACGTCGAGGTTTGAGAATTTGAGTTGCAGTACTGTATCCTTTTGTGTTTCGGCATCGACATCGACATCACCGCCGCTCATCTTCGCCACAGACGCATCCTACATCATCACCGCCGTCTTACATCGTCATCAGCAACGACCACCTCGAGTACACCTTGGTATTTGTGCCACCATTTTGACACCATACCGGAAGCAAGACCGGTAACCTCATCTTGGTATTGGACATATCACTCTTGCCATTACATTGATAGCCATTATAGCCTTACTCCTTTGCGTTGCTTACCCATCGAGACTAGCCATTGACTATTGCCAGCAATGAGACTTGTGCACATTAGTGATCATACTTCTCATATCATCCATATATCATTGTTGCATATATTGGTATCATCTCTTGTGTCACAACGTTGTCATCGCATACTCACTTGCTATATCGGTTCGTCAAGCATTGCATGAGAAAAGAGCTCAAACATCAAAGAGCCAAACAAGCTTTTAAGCGAAGAGGAAAGATAAGCAAAGAACTTTTAAGCAAGAACCATAGCATCATACAACATTAAGATTGTCATACTCGATCATCTTGGATCATATCATAGCAACACCTTGCATAGTAGGTTGTGCACAAGTTCTTGTATCCGCCTATTGTGCAATCGTGCTAGTGTCTCCCTAGTGTTGTGCAACAAGGGCATTTTTGTGGATTCCACATTTTGGCTCACCCTTGGTTGCACGACCCCACTTATCTTTTTGCGTGTGTGTTTCCGTGTACCTTATATGCTTGGTCTACTTGTTACATTGCATCTTGTGAATCTTTTCCAACATTACTGAAGCTCACTTACAATTGCATCAAATTTTGTGCCGCCATCCTAACCAAGCTCCACCAAAAGCTTTTACTTGTGTTGGTGTGAGAAACCGACAGGAGCTAGTACCAGTTGTGGTATTTCCTTGTCCTACATTGGAGTGATCCTCGATTCACTTTAAACTTCAGTCAAGGTACATTTGGTACTCGTTCTTCTCTTTCTACCACTCACATTTGTCTTGGAATGATGGATAGGCCAAGTACTTCTACTAACCCACTCTTCATGGAGCAAGACGACAACATGAACTCCTTCGTCACCAAGAGTCGCCTCTTTGGTGCACAACGTGCTTTGCATTAAGAGCAACAAGCCATGAGTGGACACATCGACAACCTTGCCGCCGACTTGCGACTTTCTGAGAAACATACAAGGGACTACTTCGACCGCAAGCTAGACGATCACAAGCAAGAGAATGACGCAAGGCTGGATGAGATTCGCACTTTGTTGCTCCACCGCTCTGCTTCCACTTCAAGAAGGGGCCATTCAAGCTGCCACTCCGACTTCACCCTCTCCGGCTCAAGTACACCGACATCGAACACTCTTCGCCGTGCCGCGTGCAACGAGCGTCAAGCAAGCCTCAATCTTCTACGCGACACCGACTCGCAAGAGCACCGACAACGTCAAACCCAAGAGGCATTTGCGCTAGCACGAGAACGGCAACGACAATGACAACATGAAGAGGAAGAGCGAGTGCACCTACACCAAAATGCTCAAGATGCCGAGGCACAACGTCAAGAACAACAACTCCGTGATGCTCAAGCACTTGAGGCACAACAAGCTCTATGCGATTCAAGTCGAGCCGTAGCCGACCAAGGCCGACAAGCTCGTGAACATGTCGAAGCACTTCACGAAGAAATTCAAGAATGAAGATTTCAAGCTCGCGTGCATCATCAAGTCCCTCCTCGAGCTCGACAAGCTCATCCACAAGCTCGCCAAGAACAACAAGTCAATCCAGAGCATGAAGACAATGGAGATCCTCCACGATAAGAGCAACAAGAGGTTGACAACCCTCAGCGCCAAGAGCACCACGAGTTGAACAATCATCAACAACATGGGCGTCATCATGCCCGACCCCAACACAATGAAGAGCAACGCTATGGCAAACTCAAGTTCACCATGCCCAAGTTCAACGGAAGCAACGATCCAGAAGAGTACCTTTCATGGGCATTGAAAGTTGACAAGATCTTCCATTTGCACAATTATGAAGAAGAGAAGAAGATCGCGATGGCATCCCTTGAGTTCCAAGACTATGTCCTCATTTGGTGGGAACAAATCTTAGAGCGTCGCGAGGCAAGAGGTGAACCACCCATCACTACTTTGGTGCAAATGAAGGAGGTCATGAGAGCATGCTTCGTTCCTACCTACTACAACCGCGACCTCTTCAAGAAACTCCAACAACTCAAGAAAGGAACCAAGAGCATTCAAGAGTACTACAAGGAGATGGAGATTGCAATGATACGAGCCAATGTCACGGAAGATGATGAGAAAACAATGGCACATTTGTTGAATGGACTCAATCATCCCATCAAGAAGATCGCCGACTTCCAACCATACTCAAATCTCATCGAGCTAGTACATCAAGCTACCAAAGCGGAATGCCAAGTGCAAGATGATTTCGAGTATGCCAAGTTCTCATCCAAGTCCTACGGCTTCTCCAACAACCAAGCTTCAACGACTCCAACACCGACTACAAAGCCTTCTACTACCAACATCGACAAGTCGAGTTCCAAGAAAGCTTCGTCAACTACAATCCATCCTACTACGAGCAACTTCAAGCCGAGAGCTTCATCATCATCAACCCCAACTGATGAGACCGTCAAGACAAGTTCCTTCAAGTGTTTCACTTGCATAGGCCAAGGCCACAAGTCCTATGAGTGCACCAATAAGTGAACCATGGTCTTCAACGACGATGGCACTTATGACTCCCTAAGTGAAGGCAAAATGGAAGCCCTTGAGCAAGTCGCCATGCACAACCAAGTGAACAATGAAGAAGAACAAGTCTTTTGCGATGAAGACTCAAGTCCCGCACTTGTTGTCTCCAAAGTCTTGACTCTCCAACATCGCCAAGAAGAAGACCAAAGATGCCACATATTCCACACCAAGGCCGGCATCAATGGACGATCTGTCAAGGTTGTCATTGATGGAGGGAGTTGTCATAATCTCGCGAGTGAAGAACTTTGCTCCAAGATCCAATTGCCCAAGATGAAGCATCCACATCCATACAAAGTGCAATGGCTTAGCGACTCCGGCACCATCCAAGTCGAGCACCGAGTACATGTCTTCTTCAAAATTGGCGCCTACGAAGACACGTTGGAGTGCGACGTCGTTCCAATGACTGTTTGCCATCTTCTCCTTGGACGCCCATGGCAATTCGATAGAGGAGTCGTCCACAACGTCCAAACGAACCACTACATCTTCAAGATGACGGGAAGGAGTATGTCCTCTGTCCAATGTCGCCAAGTCAAGTGATCGCCAACAAGCAAGCCACCCATCATGGAGATCATAGTGAGATAGCGAGCCACCATCATGAGAGTGAGCGCCACAAGCCCAAATCGAACACCTCCACGATGAGCGAAAAGAAGAACCTAGTCCTATTTGCCACCAAAAGTGAGATAAGAGGAGTGTGTGAGAACCCATCTAGTGTCCTACACTACATCCTTGTGTGCAAGGACAATGCACCACAAACTAACACTTCTCACACTCTTCCTCTAGTCTTGTCTTCTCTTTTGCAGGAATTTCAAGATGTTTTCCTTGATGAGCTACCTCCGGGTCAACCTCCTCTACAAGGCATTGAGCACCGCATCGACCTCATCCCCGGAGCACCGCTTTCGAACAAAGCTCCCTACCGCATCAATCCCGAAGAAACCAAAGAAATACAAAGGCATGTAAAGCATCTCATAGACCATGCAAGAAGAATGCGCCTTTTGTTTGGGGACCATCCCAAGATACCGCATTCAATGAGCTGAAGAATTTGCTTACTCATGCTCCCGTGCTTGCTTTACCCAACTTCGACAAGCCTTTTGAGATTCATTGCAATGCTAGTGGTAAGGGCATAGGAGGTGTGTTAACGCAAGAGAAGTGCCCCATAGCTTACTTTAGTGAGAAAATTTCCGGAGCGCAACTCAATTACCCCATCTATGACAAAGAGCTATATGCTTTAGTCTGCGTTTTGCATGAATGGTAACATTACCTTCGTCCCCATGAGTTTATCATTCATGCCGATCATGAGACTCTCAAGTATCTTAAGGGTCAAACCAAGTTGAACACGCGTCATGCTAAATGGAGCGAATTTATTGAGTCTTTTCCTTATGTCATCAAGTACATCAAGGGTAAAGAAAACATTTTAGCGGATGCTCTTTCCCACATATGCATGCTTGTTACACAACTTGAGTTAGATGTCATTGGCTTCGAGCATATCAAAGACTTGTATGAGCATGATGCAACTTTTGCTAGTCCTTATGCCAAGTGTTTGTCGCATACATCTTGGGAACGCTATTACATCAAAGATGGGTATCTTATGAGAGCTAACAAACTTTGCATCCCCGAGTCTTCTCTTCGTTTGTTGCTTTTGCAGGAATCTCATGGAGGAGGCTTAATGGGACATTTCGGACACGACAAGACGTTCGCCATGCTCTTGAAGAACTACTTTTGGCCCAAGATGTTTCGGGACGTCAATCGTTTCACCAATCGATGCTCTACATGTCACAAAGCTAAGTCCAAAGCTCAATCTCATGGCCTCTATATGCCTATAGCAATTCCATACCAACCATGGGAAGATATTAGCATGGACTTTGTACTTGGTTTGCCTAGGACTTGAAATGAGAAAGATTCAATATTTGTCGTTGTGGACCGTTTCTCAAAAATGGCACATTTTATTCCTTTCAACAAGATAGACGTGTAACACCCCGGATATGACTTTCCCAATATGTATTCCAACTCTTGCCATTTCCGGCCTTTAAGTTATTTTATTTTCTCGGGTTCGGGTTTTTGTCTCCGTGTGTTGTTGTCGTTGTCATGCATCTCATATCATGTCATCATGTGCATTGCATTTGCATTCGTGTTCATCTCATGCATTTGAGCATTTTCCCCGTTGTCCGTTTTGCATTCCGGCGCTCCATTCTCCTCCGGTGGTCATTTCTACCTTTCTTTCATGTGTGGGGATTAAACATTTCCGGATTGGACCGAGACTTGCCAAGCAGCCTTGGTTTACTACCGGTAAATCGCCTGTCAAGTTTCGTACCATTTGGACTTCGTTTGATACTCCAACGGTTAATCGAGGGACCGAAAAGGCCTCGTGTGTGTTGCAGCCCAACACCCCTCCAATTTGGCCCAAAACCCACCAAAACCCTCTCCATCATCTAGAGCATTCAATCATGATCGCGTGGCCGAAAACCGCACCTAATTTGGACTCTCCTAGCTCCCTCCATGCCTATATATAGACCCCTCTAAATTCGCGGATTCCCTCTCGCAAACCCTAAAAATTTCATCTCCTCCGCCGCCGGACGTGTCCACACTCGCCGGACACGCCCGCGCCGCCGCGCCCGACCACTCAGAACTCGCCATGTGGGCACCGCCTCCTCCCACCGCCGCGGCCCGCCCGGCCCGCAGCGGGCCCCCGTGGCCCGGTCGCCGCCTCCCCGCGCCCCCTGCGCCCCGCCGCCCAACGCCGCTGCCTCGCCGCATTCGCCTCACCGGCCGGTGCCGCCACGCCGACGCGGTTCGCCTCGCCGCCGGCCGCCGACACCACGCCGCCCCGCTCCATCGACACCGCGCCCGCGTCGCCTCGTCCTCCTCGCCGCCGGATCCGGCCGGAGGAGGCCGGATCTGCTCCTCCCCTGCCTCCCCGCCGCTCCATCGGGTTCGCCGGAGCCGCGGCAACCTCGCCGGACTCGCCTCGGGCCGCGTGCCACCGAACCCTAGATCTGGAGGTCCAAATTTTCTTCTAAGTCCTCGTTTTCCCAGATCCATATGCCCTTTTTCATCATGCTATATATCCGCATCCGTAGCTCCGTTTTGGGCATATAGCATATCAAAATGTTCGTCTCAGAGACTACATCATTTCATTCCAGTGCATCATTTTCATTTGAGTTCATCTTGATGCCCGAAATGCTTTTGGAAGAGTGCTACTTGGGATAATTGTCAGATCTGCTGCTCCATTTAGATAATTGTCATTTTTGCCATGATTTTTGTGTGCATGATATGCCCATGAGCTCTACATATGTTTTGTTAAGGGTTTTGCCATCTTTCCAGAGGTGCAACCCATGTATTTTTGTGATGTGTGTGGTGACTAGCACAAGCTTGCAAAGTGAGGCACTTGGTAATGCTGATTTCAGGGCCTTGAGGCACAAGCTTACAAAGTTCTTTATCTGTTTATCTCATATGGCATATGTTCATGTTGTTTCCTAGTGATCCGTGCCTCTTTTGAGGATAATCAGTACGGATGTTTTGTTAAACTTGTAGTGCTCTATCCATCCATGTCTTTGTTTGTAATTATGGAGCACCCTAGCTTGAGTCAATTGAGCTCTACTTTTGTCATTTTGTGAATCTGGGCAGATTGTCTACTTGTTAGCGATTTTGCCGATGATGTTGTTGTTGATCCGTGCTTGCTATGCTATTGTTCTTGCCATGTCTAGCTTGCATTTTGTGTATTCTTGATGGGTGTATGCTTAGCTTGTCATGACTTGCTCTGTAGTGAGTGCATCGAGCTTGTAAACATGCCTACTTGATACCTGTTTCAGCATGCTCCAGTTTTCACTAAGTCTGTGATCTGATTATGTTTTTGCCATGTTCACATGCTTGCAATTGTATTTTATGATCCCTTTTGGCTCAAGGTCACTAAGGGACTTTTGTTAAGCTCTTTGAGTAGCTCCATTCCATGCTTTACTTTGCCATGTTCAGGTCCTGTAGCATGTAGTTTTGTTGCTCCGAAGAGTGCTACCTGATCTGAAATTCCAGACAAGTGTTAATGTCACTAAGTCTGAAATCTGTTTGCTATATGCATTTTTGCCATGCTTGTTTGAACCTATTAATGGATGAATTGGCCGTAGCTCAGTGCTAGACTTTTGTTAAGCATCATGAATGCATCCCTGCCATGTATTTTTATGCCATGTTTGGGTGCTGTAGCATGTTCATCTTGTTGCATTCAGATGGCTACTTGCTGTAAATCGCAGAACGTGGTCATATTTGAATTGCTTGCCTTTTCCAAACCGTAACTCCGATTCCGACGTTCTTTATATCGTTTTCAAGAGATTTCATCTCACCTTTCCAGTGGCACACTTGGATTTCCATGTTGAGGCCAGTTTCTTGCATCCCTTGTCAAATCTTGCATATGCATCCCGCATCGCATCCCGCATAGCATACCATCCTTGCATCATATTGTTTGATCCTTGCACGTGGTTTATTGTTGTCCTTGTTGCTTGTTTGTCTTGTTTGGGTAGAGCGAGGAGACGAGTTCGCTAACGAGGAGCCCGTTGAGTTTGCTTTCGAGGATCTAGTCAACTCTGACAACTTTGCAGGCAAGATGATCATACCCTCGAAATCACTACTATCTTTGCTTTGCTAGTTGCTCGCTCTTTTGCTATGCCAATGCTATGATGCCTACCACTTGCTTTCAAGCCTCCCAAATTGCCATGTCAAACCTCTAACCCACCATGTCCTAGCAAACCGTTGATTAGCTATGTTACCGCTTTGCTCAGCCCCTCTTATAGCGTTGCTAGTTGCAGGTGAAGATTGGAGGTCGTTCCTTGTTGGAACCTTATTTACTTGTTGGGATATCATTATATTATTTTGTTATCTTAATGCATCTATATACTTGGTAAAGGGTGGAAGGCTCGGCCTCTCGCCTAGTGTTTTGTTCCAATCTTGCCGCCCTAGTTTCCGTCATATTGGTGTTATGTTCCCGGATTTTGCGTTCCTTACGCAGTTGGGTTATGTGCAGCTCCTATCGGGATTTGTCGGCACATTCGGGCGGTGTTGCTGGTCTTGTTTTAACCTGTCGAAGTGTCTTGAAGAACCGAGGTACCGAGTCTGACCGTGAGAGCTTGTCATGGGCTAAGTTGGGACTCCCCTGCAGGGATTTGAACTTTCGAAAGCCGTGCCCGCGGTTATGGGCAGATGGGAATTTGTTAATGTCCAGTTGTAGATAACTTGAACCTTAACTTAATTAAAATGAATCAACTGAGTGAGTTACCGTGAGGGCCTCTTCTCGGCGGAGTCCGGGAAGTGGACATGGTGTTGGAGTAATGCTTGCACAGGTTGCCCTCTAGTTTCTTGCTCGCGCTTTGCCTCCTCTTCTAGCTCTCTTTTGCGAACAGGATAGCCACCATATTTTCTAGTCGCTTGCTGCAGCTCCACATATTTACCTTGCCTTACCTATAAGCTTAAATAGTCTTGATCGCGGAGGTGCGAGATTGTTGAGTCCCTGTGGCTCACAGATTACTATTACACCAGATGCAGGGCCTGATGATTCCGCTCCAGGTGACGCGCTTGAGCTCAAATGGGAGTTCGACGAGGACTCTCAACGATACTATGTTTCCTTTCCTGATGATTAGTAGTGGTGCCCAGTTGGGGGTGATCGGGACCGTGTCGCATGTTGCGTTATCTTTTATTTTGGCGCCGTAGTCGGGCCATGAGTGTTTGAATGATGTAATGTTATTGATGTACTTGATTGACGTGGCGAGTGTAAGCCAACTATGTTATCTCCCCTTTTATTATCTATATATTACATGGGATGTTGTGATGATTGCCTAACTTGCGACATATGCCTTCAATGCAATTATGTCTCTAAGTCGTTCCTCGACACGTGGGAGCTATAGTCGCATCGAGGGTGCTACAAGTTGGTAATCAGAGCCTTCCCCGACCTTAGGAGCCCCATTGCTTGATCGTTTTAGCAGTCGAGTTGTGTCTAGATAAATGTTTTGAGTCGTTTAGGAATTATATATCGGAGAGTTTAGGAATTCTTTTTACTTCCCAGTCTCCTCATCGCTCTGGTAAGGCATCCTGACGTAGAGTTTTGACTCTTCTCTTCTCAAATTTCACTAAAAAAAATTAGGATCACGCGGGTATCTTGGAATTGTTCCGATGGTTTTATGACGAGAACATTGTCTTGGTGCCTCCTGTCAGGGGTTTTGTGGAAGTGTCCCGGGGAGTTGAGCTCTGAGGTGTTGTCGTCATAATTTTATCGTTGCAGTTCTGGAATACCTGAGTTTAGTACGCCGACATCGAAAATCTCTTTTATGCAGTTCGTTGGTGAGATAACCTCGACGCCACCCAATACTAGGGCGGGAGTTCGGGAGTATCGCCATAACTTGTATAACGGATGCTTTTCGAAGGTTGAGGTAGATGATTTCCGAAGTTTTCTCGGTTATGTGTTGAAGGATGGATACAGCTGGATGTAGGATTTGCTAGATTTGGGTGAGATATTATGCTTCCCCTATATCCCCAACACCTGATTTCATAACCGGAAAGGTTCGGGAGTTTCATAGGTGGGAATTCTTGTAGCTCTAGTTCTTCTTCCATGGATATTTGGTTTGAGATTGGGATTTCTTACCGAGTATTCGTTCTTGATCCGTACCTTGTTGATTTATTTCTCTACCTAAATTCTACGTGGCTTCTCAATTTATGGATATGTGACCATTTCAAGAGGAATGCATTCGTTCATTTTGTTCGGATGTGAAGACTTTATGTTGCAATTTTCATTCCATTGGATTCAGCTTCATTTTATCTGTATATGTGCTAACGGTGGTCAACCTCTTCAGGATGGCTCCCGCTAAGAGCACCAATCAGAATCAGAATCAAGATCCGCCACCACCTCCCCCTCCTCCGGAGGCATGGCAAGCTATGATGGCCGCAACCAATGCAAACACACAGTTGATCATGCAAATTCTCCAAGAGCGCAATCAAGGCAACCAAGGGAACCAAGGCAACAATCAGAATCACTTTGCTACACTCAACCAGTTCCTTGCTAATGGGCCAAAGACTTTCAGCAATTGTGTTGAGGCAACCGATGCTGACGATTGTCTTGTGGATCTATGCAAGCATTTCGAGTGCAGTAACATCAGGCCTGAGGACTTTGTCAAGTTCGCTTCCTTCCAACTCAAAGATCAAGCTGCAGAATGGTTCCAGCAGTACAAGGATTCTAGAGGTGGACATGTGATCACTTGGGATGAATTCCGTCAAGATTTCAGAGCTCACCATATTCCCCAGAGCGTGGTTGAAAGCAAGCGTGAGGAATTCCGCAACCTGAAGCAAGGCTCTTTGTCTGTCTATGACTACAACAAGTTGTTCCAGAAGCTCGCCTGCTTTGCCAAGCAGGACGTACCTGATGAGAAGAGCATGATATACCAGTTCAGGGGTGGTCTCAGAGAAGAAATTCAGCTAGCTCTTGTTCTCTTTGAGCCCTTAAGATACGATGAGTTCTACAACATGGCACTGAAGCAAGAGGCCGCTCAACTGAGGTGTGATGCTTCCAAGAAGCGAGTCAGAGATGCTACTCCTTCTTCCTCTACTCAACTGGCCAAGCAGCAAAAGTATTGGCTTCCTCCTCCTCCGTTCCGTCAGCCGTATCATCAGAAGAGCAAAGGTGGCAGTGGATCTTCCCACCCACCCAACCCTGGCTTTCAGAACAAGACTTCGTCTCAAGCTCCAAGATCAAGTGCTCCATATCACCGTCCGCTTTCAGAGGTCACGTGCAACAAGTGCCAACAGAAGGGTCACTATGCCAACAAATGCTTCAACCAGAGGTGTCTTCCTCCTCCTCCTCCTGTGAGATCGGCAAGTACAACTGTGGTCGAGCATAACCCCAAGCACGCCAAGGTCAACTTGATGAATGCAGCTCAGGCAGAGGACTCGTCAGATGTCATCATGGGTAACCTTCCAGTTAACGATATTCCTGCAAAAGTTCTTTTTGACACGGGTGCATCGCATTGTTTCATCTCGAGACCGTTTTCTTCTAAGCATGGTTTGGCTTTGCAAATTTTGCCTAGTCCATTAGAAGTTGTCTCTCACGGTAGGGACATGCATGCTAACTCCATTGCTCCGGATGTTACTATCACTTTGGGAGACTACAAGTTTCTATCTTCTCCTACGGTTCTTGGTGACTCGGATATTGATCTCATTCTTGGAATGGATTGGCTTTCTAAGCACAAGGCGCATCTTGATTGTGCAGCCAGACAGATTCAATTGACTCATTCGTCTGAGGATGTAATTGTCTTTTCCGCTCATGATAATACAACCCGTCTGTTTTCTCTCAATGAGAAGGGTGAACTGGATGCTATCTCGCAAATTCCAGTCGTTTGCGAATATCAAGACGTATTTCCAGAAGAGCTTCCAGGAATGCCTCCGCACCGGCCAGTTGAATTCGTCATCGATCTTGAGCCAGGCATGGAACCAGTGTGCAAGCGTCCTTACAAGTTCGGACCTGAAGAGTTGAAGGAGCTGAAGAAGCAACTCGATATTCAAGAGAGCATGGGTCTCATCCGGCCTAGTTCTTGTCCGTGGGGTTGTGGTGTTCTTTTTGTGAGGAAGAAGGATGGAACGGACCGACTTTGTGTTGATTACCGTCCATTGAACAAGAAGACCATCAAGAACAAATACCCACTTCCCAACATCAATGAGCTGTTCGAACAACTCAAAGGTGCCCAAGTATTCTCCAAGCTTGATCTCCGTATGGGTTATCATCAGATTTGAATCCATGAGCAAGATATTCCCAAGACGGCTTTCAGGACAAGCTATGGTTCATATGAATACACTGTCATGTCTTTTGGCCTCGTCAACGCTCCTCTGACTTTCTCTCGCATGATGAACTTCATCTTCAATTCCTACACCAATGACTTCGTTTTGGTCTATCTCGATGACATTCTGGTTTTCTCGAAGAACAAGGAAGATCATGCCAAGCACTTGCGTTTGGTACTTGATAAGCTGAGGGAACACAAGTTCTATGCCAAGTTCTCCAAGTGCGAATTTTGGCTCGATGAGGTTCTTTATCTTGGTCATATCATCTCTGCCAAGGGCATTGCGGTGAATCCTGAGAAGGTGTCTACAATTGTGAATTGGGAACCTCCTCAGAACATGAAGCAACTTCGTAGCTTCCTCGGTCTCGCAAGCTATTGCCGAAGATTTGTTGAAAACTTTTCTAAGATCGGGAAGCCTCTCTCAAATCTTCTCCAGAAGCACGTCAAGTATGTTTGGTCTCCGGAGTGTGACATTGCTTTCAACACTTTGAAAGAGAAATTGATCACTGCTCCAGTTCTGACTCCGCCTGATGAATCCAAGCCGTACGAGGTCTTTTGTGATGCCTCTCTCCAAGGCCTTGGCGCAGTGTTGATGCAAGAGAAGAATGTTGTTGCTTATACCTCTCGCCAGTTGAAGCCCAATGAGAAGAACTACCCCACTTATGATCTCGAGTTGGCGGCAGTTGTGCATGCTCTTTTGACATGGAGACATCTCTTATTGTGAAGAAAAGTGGACATTTTCACTGATCACAAGAGTCTCAAGTACATCTTCACTCAGCCTAATCTCAACCTCAGGCAAACTCGATGGGTCGAAATGATTCAAGAGTATAATTCGAGTATCGAGTATACTCCAGGCAAGGCCAATGTGATTGCTGATGCATTGAGCAGGAGGGCTTATTGCAACAGTCTGATTCTCAAGCCTTATCAACCTGAGCTTTGTGAAGCTTTCCGCAAACTTAATCTGCAAGTTGTTCCTCAAGGTTTCCTCGCCAACCTTCAAGTCTCTCCTACCTTGGAAGACCAGATTCGCCAAGCCCAGCTTCTTGATGCTATGGTGGAAAAGGTGAAGATTTGGATTGCCAAGAGTCAACCCAAGTACAAGTGCTACCGCCTTGATGACAAGGACACTCTCTTCTTTGAGGACCGTATTGTTGTGCCCAAAGGTGACCTCCGTAAAGTGATCATGAACGAGGCTCACAATTCTCTCCTCTCCATCCACCCTGGGAGAATGAAGATGTATCAGGACCTCAAGCAGACATATTGGTGGACTCGAATGAAGCGTGAGATTGCTCAATTCGTGAATGAGTGTGATGTCTGCAGAAGAGTGAAGGCAGAACACCAAAGGCCAGCTGGTCTCCTCCAACCTCTTGCCATTCCAGAATGGAAGTTTGACCACATTGAGATGGACTTCGTGACTGGGTTTCCAAAGTCCAAGCGTGGCAATGATGCTATATTCGTTGTCATCGACAAACTCACCAAAGTGGCTCAATTGGCGGAACTCTCTACCTCTCGGATTGTCTCTCTGCACGGTATTCCACAAGTGATCTCTTCAGACCGTGGCAGCATCTTTACCTCCAAGTTTTGGGATTCTTTTCAGAAGGCCATGGGCACCAACATCCGCTTTAGCACAGCTTTCCATCCTCAAACTAGCGGTCAAGTCGAGCGTGTCAACCAGATTCTTGAAGATATGCTCAGGGCTTGTGTGATCTCCTTCGGCATGAAGTGGGAGGATTGCCTTCCTTATGCCGAATTCTCCTACAACAACAGTTTTCAAGCAAGTTCGGGCAAGGCCCCATTTGAAATTCTGTATGGCAGGAAGTGCCGTACCCCTCTCAACTAGTCTGAAACCGGTGAACGTCAGCTTTTGGGTAATGACTTAATCACAGAGGCAGAGGAAATGTGCAAAGTCATTCGAGATAACCTCAAAGCAGCCCAATCCCACCAGAAGAGCTACTATGACAGTAAGCACCGTGATTTGGCTTTCGAGATCGGAGATCATGTTTACCTCCGCGTCTCTCCTACGAAAGGTACTCGTCGCTTCGGTATCAAAGGGAAGCTTGCCCCTAGATACATGGGACCTTTCAAGATTGTTAGCAAGAGAGGCGATATCGCCTAACAACTCGAGCTTCCTTCAAACTTTGCAAATGTTCATGACATGTTCCATGTCTCTCAGCTCCGAAAGTGCTTCAAAACTCCTGACCGCACCGTCAACTTCGAGGACATTGAGCTCCAAGAAGATCTCTCTTATGGTGAGCACCCAGTTGCTATTCTTGAAGAGACTGAAGGCAAGACTCGCAACAAGTCAATCAAATTCCTCAAAGTCAAGTGGTCACACCATTCCGACTGTGAAGCTACCTGGGAACGCGAGGATCACCTCCGTTCTGAGTACCCGGCGTTCTTTCAGTCCTAGATCTCGGGACGAGATCCTTTCGTAGTGGTGGAGTGTGTAACACCCCGGATATGACTTTCCCAATATGTATTCCAACTCTTGCCGTTTCTGGCCTTAAGTTATTTTATTTTCACGGGTTCGGGTTTTTTTCTCCGTGTGTTGTTGTCGTTGTCATGCATCTCATATCATGTCATCATGTGCATTGCATTTGCATTCGTGTTCATCTCATGCATTCGAGCATTTTCCCCGTTGTCCGTTTTGCATTCCGGCGCTCCGTTCTCCTCCGGTGGTCATATCTACCTTTCTTTCGTGTGTGGGGATTAAACATTTCCGGATTGGACCGAGACTCGTCAAGCGGCCTTGGTTTACTACCGGTAGACCGCCTGTCAAGTTTCCAATGGTTAACCGAGGGACCGAAAAGGCCTCGTGTGTGTTGCAGCCCAACACCCCTCCAATTTGGCCCAAAACCCACCAAAACCCTCTCCATCATCTAGATCGTTCGATCACGATCGTGTGGCCGAAAACCGCACCTCATTTGGACTCTCCTAGCTCCCTCTATGCCTATATATAGACCCCTCCTCTAAATTCACGGATTCCCTCTCCCAAACCCTAAAAATTTCGTCTCCTCCGCCGCCGGACGTGTCCACACCCGACGGACACGCCCGCGCCGCCGCGCCCGACCACTCAGAACTCGCCACGTGGACGCCGCCTCCTCCCACCGCCGCAGCCCGCCCGGCCCGTAGCGGGCCCCCGCAGCCCGGTCGCCGCCTCCCGGCGCCTCCTGCGCCCCGCCGCCCGACGCCGCTGCCTCGCCGCCTTCGCCTCGCCACGCCGCCGCGGTTCGCCTCGCCGCCGGCCGCTGACACCGCGCCGCCCCGCTCAGACGACACCGCGCCTGCGCCGCCTCGTCCTCCTCGCCGCCGGATCCGGCCAGAGGAGGCCGGATCTACTCCTCCCCTGCCTCCCCACCGCTCCATCGGGCTCGCCAGAGCCGCGACGACCTCGTCGTACTCGCCTCGGGCCGCGTGCCACCGAACCCTAGATCTGGAGGTCCAAATTTTCTTCTAAGTCCCCGTTTTCCCAGATCCATATGCCCTTTTTCATCATGCTATATCTCCGCATCCGTAGCTCCGTTTTGGGCATATAGCATATCAAAATGTTCGTCTCATATGGCCATATGTTCATGTTGTTTCCTAGTGATCCGTGCCTCTTTTGAGGATGATCAGTAAGGATGTTTTGTTAACCTTGTAGTGCTCTATCCATCCATGTCTTTTTATTGTAATTATGGATCACTCTAGCTTGAGTCAATCGAGCTCTACTTTTGTCATTTCGTGAATCTGGGCAGATTGTCTACTTGTTAGCGATTTTGCCGATGATGTTGTTGTTGATCCGTGCATGCTATGCTATTGTTCTTGCCATGTCTAGCTTGAATTTTGTGTATTCTTGATGGGTGTATGCTTAGCTTGTCATGACTTGCTCTGTAGTGAGTGCATCGAGCTCGTAAACATGCCTACTTGATACCTGTTTCAGCATGCTCCAGTTTTCACCAAGTCTGTGATCTGATTATGTTTTTGCCATGTTCACATGCTTGCAATTGTATTTTCTGATCCCTTTTGGCTCAAGGTCACTAAGGGACTTTTGTTAAGCTCTTTGAGTAGCTCCATTACATGCTTTACTTTTCCATGTTCAGGTCCTGTAGCATGTAGTTTTGTTGCTCCGAAGAGTGCTACCTGATCTGAAATTCCAGACAAGTGTTAATGTCACTAAGTCTGAAATCTGTTTGCCATATGCATTTTTGCCATGCTTGTTTGAACCTGTTAATGGATGAATTGGCCGTAGCTCAATGCTAGACTTTTGTTAAGCATCATGAATGCATCCCTGCCATGTATTTTGATGCCATGTTTGGGTGCCGTAGCATGTTCATCTTGTTGCATTTAGATGGCTACTTGCTGTAAATCGCAGAACGTGGTCATATTTGAATTGCTTGCCTTTTCCAAACTGTAACTCCGATTCCGACGTTCTTTATATCGTTTTCAAGCGATTTCATCTCACCTTTCCAGTGGAACACTTGGATTTCCAAGTTGAGGGCAGGTTCTTGCATCCCTTGTAAAATCTTGCATATGCACCCCGCATTGCATCCCGCATAGCATACCATCCTTGCATCATATTGTTTGATGCTTGCACGTGGTTGATTGTTGTCCTTGTTGCTTGTTTGTCTTGTTTGGTTAGAGCCGGGAGACGAGTTCGCTAACGAGGAGCCCGTTAAGTTTGCTTTCGAGGATCCAGTCAACTCTAACAACTTTGCAGGCAAGATGATCATACCCTCGAAATCACTACTATCTTTGCTTTGCTAGTTGCTCGCTCTTTTGCTATGCCAATGCTACGATGCCTACCACTTGCTTTCAAGCCTCCCAAATTGCCATGTCAAACCTCTAACACACCATGTCCTAGCAAACCGTTGATTAGCTATGTTACTGCTTTGCTCAGCCCCTCTTATAGTGTTGCTAGTTGAAGGTGAAGATTGGAGGCCGTTCCTTGTTGGAACCTTATTTACTTGTTGGGATATCATTATATTATCTTGTTATATTAATGCATCTATATACTTGGTAAAGGGTGGAAGGCTCAGCCTCTCGCCTAGTGTTTTGTTCCACTCTTGCCGCCCTAGTTTCCGTCATATCGGTGTTATGTTCCCGGATTTTTGGTTCCTTACGCGGTTGGGTTATAATGGGAACCCCTTGATAGTTCGCCTTGATTAAAGCTTTTCCAGCAATGCCCAACCTTGGTTTTACCATTTGCCACCTAGCCTCTTTTTCCCTTGGGTTTTCGGAGCCCAAGGGTCATCTTATTTTAAACCCCCCCCCACCGGGCCAGTGCGCCTCTGAGTGTTGGTCCACCTGTCAGCTGCCGGTGCCCACCAGGGGCAACTCTAGGCTGGCCTACCCGTACCTAAGACAATCTGAGTGTGCCCTGAGAAGGAGATATGTGCAGCTCCTATCGGGATTTGTCGGCACATTCGGGCGGTGTTGCTAGTCTTGTTTTAACCTGTCGAAGTGTCTTGAAGAACCGAGGTACCAAGTCTGATCGGAACGTCTCGGGAGGAGGTCTATTCCTTCGTTGACCGTGAGAGCTTGTCATGGGCTAAGTTGGGACTCCCCTGCAGGGATTTGAACTTTCGAAAGCCGTGCCTGCGGTTATGGGCAGATGGGAATTTGTTAATGTCCGGTTGTAGATAACTTGAACCTTAACTTAATTAAAATGAATCAACTGAGTGAGTTACCGTGATGGCCTCTTCTCGGCAGAGTCCGGGAAGTGGACACGGTGTTGGAGTAATGCTTGCGCAGGTTGCCCTCTAGTTTCTCACTCGCTCTTTGCCTCCTCTTCTCGCTCTCTTTTGCGAACAGGATAGCCACCATATTTGCTAGTCGCTTGCTGCAGCTCCACATATTTACCTTGCCTTACCTATAAGCTTAAATAGTCTTGATCACGAGGGTGCGAGATTGCTGAGTCCCTGTGGCTCATAGATTACTATTACACCAGATGCAGGGCCTGATGATTCCGCTCCAGGTGACGCGCTTGAGCTCAAGTGGGAGTTCGACGAGGACTCTCAACGATACTATGTTTCCTTTCCTGATGATCAGTAGTGGTGCCCAGTTGGGGGTGATCGGGACCGTGTCGCATGTTGGGTTATCTTTTATTTTGGCGCCGTAGTCGGGCCATGAGTGTTTGAATGATGTAATGTTATTTATGTACTTGATTGACGTGGCGAGTGTAAGCCAACTATGTTATCTCCCCTTTTATATCTATATATTACATGGGATGTTGTGATGATTGCCTAACTTGCGACATATGCCTTCAATGTGATTATGTCTCTAAGTCGTGCCTCGACACGTGGGAGCTATAGTCGCATCGAGGGTATTACAAGACGATGCTTCACATGTTGGTAATCTCTTTTGTAGGGAAATATTGCGTCTACATGGAGTGCCAAAGACTATCGTCTCGGACCGCGACATCAAGTTCCTTAGCTACTTTTGGAAGACCATATGCCCCAAGCTCGGAATCAAGCTACTCTTCTCCACGGCTTACCATCCTCAAACCGACGGCCAAACGGAAGTTACCAACCGCACACTCTCCACTCTACTTCGAGTACTCATCAAGGAGAACATCAAAGAGTGGGAGGAGTGCCTACCTATCGCCCAGTTCGCCTACAACCGCCCAAGACACTCAACAACCGGCAAGTCCCCCTTCGAGGTCGTCTACAGATTCGACCCTTTGTCACCATTGGATATTCTCCCTCTACCACTCCAAGAGCGCATCAATTTGGGCACAAGCGCACGAGCGACCCATCTCAAAAAGGTGCATGAAGATACAAGAAACACCAACGAGCGCCAAGTACAATGCCTTGCGACCAAGCTCAACATTAACAAGCACCCTATGATATTCAACATTGGAGACCTCGTGTGGCTACACCTTCGCAACGACCGCTTTCCCCAAGAACGCAAGTCCAAACTTCGACCATGCGTGGATGGACCATTCAAGGTGCTTGCACGCTACAACAACAACGCATACAAGATCGACATCCCTCGTGACAAGTACTCCATGAGCGACATCTTCAACATCAGAGATCTCTCGCCCTACCAAGGTGATGAGGATTTCGATCTGAGGACGGATCTTCCCCAAGGGAGGGGAGATGAAGCGGAGCCTCCCAAGATCATCCCCATGGACACACCTACACCCCAACGACACCACTTGGACCAATGACACGAGCCGGAGCCAAGGCTATCGAAGATAAGGTGAACTCACTCCTCTCCGAACTTCCACTTTCTATCCATGAGACATGGCTACTACCTAAGTCTGAGGTGTTGTGCATGATTGGGCACCAAGAGGGCCCTCCCGAAGATGCGCATGAAGATGTACAAGTCCCCAAGTCCAAAGATGAGGAGAACCAAAGGAAGGAGCCAAGAACATCTCCCAAGCCCCGGACATCCGGCCATGACCCCGGACATCCGGCCCCTAGAGCGTCGTCCACAACAGCAGCACAACCGCTAAAAGCCATAGGCCCCGGACATCCAGCCGCGACCGCCCATACATCCGGCCTCTCCCGAGCCCCCGGACATACGGCCGCCAGCCCGGAAATCCGGCCCCTCTGAACCCGAGAGAAAGAAATGCCACCACTCTAGCCCGGATATCCGGCCTCCCTAGCCCGGACATCCTGCCTCCCCTGTCTGCGCATAGTGAAGGGCCGAAGCCCGTGTAGCCCTTCTCCCCCTAGACTATATATACTCCACCTCACCCAACTTTCTAGGGTTAGCAAATGATTATCTCATATTTGTGTGAGAGATTGTCTCATCCACTTGGATACCTTCTCCACGGAGATTCGAGCCTCCACTAGAGAAGATCCCCCAAGCGGACTCAAGACCCCTCTTTAGGGAAGAACATCAAGACCTCCTCACGAAGAAGACCGGTTACCATGTATTATCCCTAGTTGATCATGGATCGTGTATCTTACACCTATGTACCCGAGGATCTAGCACATGTGTGACTTATTCATGTTGGTTTGAGTGTTCCTCTTCGTTTCCTCTTGCGTTTCTCTCATTTTCCCCTTTGTGTTCCTCATGTTCTTTGCGGGATCCGCTCCTTTCATGAAAGATCGACCGATTAGGGTTCTACCCTACATCAAATAATTTATCCTTACTAGGCAATTATTTATCATGGGGTTGTCTATGAAATTTAGAGAAATTAAAATCATGAGACATATCCCCTAAACCAACAGTAGCAATATCTTTCTCGTAGTCTATCTTAGCATTAACAGTATTCAAGAAAGGTCTACCAAATATAATGGGATAAAATTATCTTGTGGGGAACCTAGAACAAGAAAATAAGTAGGATATTTAATTTTCCCACACAAGACCTCAACATCTCTAACAATCCCAATTGGAGATATAGTATCTCTATTAGCAAGCTTAATAGTAACATCAATATCTTCTATCTCAGAAGGTGTAATATCAATCATGATTTCTTTATATAAGGTATATGGGATTGCACTCACACTAGCACCCACGTCACATAAGCCATGATAACAATGATATCCTATTTTAACAGAAACAACAGGCATGCCAACAACAGGTCTATGTTTATCTTTCATATCGGGTTTGGCAATTCTAGCAGCTTCATCACACAAATAAATAACATGCCCATCAATATTATCAACCAAGAGATCTTTAACCATAGCAATACTAGGTTCAACTTTAATTTTCTCAGAGGGTTTAGGTGTTTTAGTATAACTCTTACGAACCACAGTTCAAGCTTTAGCATGACCCTTTATTCTAACAGGGAATGGTGGTTTCTCAATATAAGTAGTAGGAACAATAGGATCAACAATATAAGTAATAGTTTCTTCTTCAACTTTAATAGGTTCTACTACTTTATGATGTAGGGTAGAACCCTAATCGCCCGATCTTTCATGAAAGGAGCGGAATCCCGCAATGAACACGAAGAACACAAAGGGGAAAACGAGGGAAACACAAGGGAAATAGGAGAGGAACACTCAAACAAACAAGATAGTCACAAACGTGCTAGATCCCCGAATACATAGAGTGAGATCCACGATCAACTAGGGATGATACACGGTAACCAGTCTTCTCCGTGAGGAGGTCTTGATGTTCTTCCCTGAAGAGGGGTCTTGAATCCGCTTGGGGAATCTTCTCCGAGGAGGTGCAATCTCCGAGGAGAAGGTAACCAAGTGGATGAGCAATGCTCTCACACAAACATGAGCTATCACTTTGCTAACCCTAAAACGTAGGTAGGAGAAGAGTATTTATAGTCTAGTTGACGAAAGGGTACACGGGCCTCGGCCCAAGTCGCTGCGCGCAGGCAGGGCCGGAAGTTCCGGGCGAGGCCGGAAGTTCCGGGCGCCGGAGGTTCCGGGGAGGGTCCGGCCTAACCTGAGAGTTGGCGTGGGTGGAGCTAGGTTGCCATCCGGGGGCAGGAAGGTTCGGTCTGGCTAGAGGTTCCGGGCACCAGAAGGTCCGGGACGGGTTCCGGGCTAACCAGAGAGTTGGCACGGCTGGGTTGGTCGAAGTCGTCGGAGGCCGGAAGATCCGGGTCGGCCGGAAGGTCCGGGGGCCGAAAGTTCCGGGCTCTGGCTGGATGTTCCGGGCTGTCCAGAGTGTTGACGCCTGTCTCTTCTTCTACAGCCCTCGGCTCCGTGTCTTGAGCGTTGTACCTGATCACACATAGCATCTCGGACTTAGGCAGTAGCTATGTCTCACTTGAAGAGGAGGGAAACTCAAGTAGGAGTGATGTCACCTCGGATTGAATAGCATGCGCCCTAGCTCTTGTCATGGGCTCACTTGGATCTTGGATAGTTGAGGTGGCATCCATGGGGATGGTCGTGGGATGCTCCGCATCATCTCCCCTCCCTTGGGGAAGATCCGTCCTCGGATTGAATTCTTCATCGCCATGGAAGGGAGAGATATCTTTGATGTTGAAGATGTCACTCTCATTGTACTTGTCTCGCAGGAGGTCGATCTTGTAAGCATTGTCGTTGTAGCGTGCGAGCACCTTGAAGGGTCCATCTGCTCGTGGTCGAAGCTTAGACTTGCATTCTAGTGGAAAGCGGTCCTTGCGAAGGTGTAGCCACACAAGATCACCAATGTTGAAGACCATAGGTTGCTTGTTGACGTTGAGCTTGGTCGCAAGGCGTTGTACTTGGCACTCGATGGTGTTTCTTGTATCTTCATGCACCTTATTGAGATGTGTCGCTCGTGCACTTGCGTCCAAATTGATGCGCTCTAGGAGTGGTAGAGGAAGAATGTCCAATGGTGACAATGGGTTGAATCCGTAGACGACTTCGAAGGGGGACTTGCCGGTTGTTGAGTGTCTTGCCCAATTGTAGGCGAACTCGGCGATAGGTAGACACTCCTCCCACCCTTGATGTTCTTCTTGATGAGTACTCGAAGTAGAGCAGAGAGTGTGCGGTTGGTCACCTCCGTTTGGACGTCGGTTTGAGGATGGTAAGCCATGGAAAAGATTAGTTTGATTCTGAGCTTGGCGCATAGGGTCTTCCAAAAGTAGCTAAGGAACTTCACGTCGCGGTCCGAGACGATAGTCTTTGGCACACCATGTAGACGCAATATTTCCTTACAATAGAGATTAGCAACATGTGAAGCATCGTCTATCTTGTTGCAAGGAATGAAACGTGCCATTTTAGAGAAACGGTCCACAACGACAAATATGGAATCTTTCCCATTTGGAGTCCTAGTAAAACCAAGTACAAAGTCCATGCTAATGTCTTCCCATGGTTGGTATGGAATTGGTAGAGGCATATAGAGGCCATGAAATTGAGCTTTGGACTTACCTTTGCTACATGTAGAGCATCGGTTGGTGAATCAATTGACGTCCCGAAACATCTTGGGCCAAAAGTAGTTCTTCGAGAGCGTGGCGAACGTCTTGCCGCGTCCGAAATGTCCCATTAAGCCTCCTCCATGAGATTCCTACAAAAGCAACAAACAAAGAGAAGACTCAGGGATGCAAAGTTTGTTAGCTCGCATAAGATATCCATTTTTGATGTAATAGCGTTCCCAAGAGGTGTGCGACAAACACTTGGCATAAGGAGTAGCAAAAGTTGCATCATGCTGATACAAGTCTTTGATATGCTCAAAGCCAATGGCATCTAACTCAAGTTGTGTAACAAGCATGCATATGCGGGAAAGAGCAGCCGCTACGATGTTTTCTTTTCCCTTGCTGTACTTTATGACATAAGGAAAAGACTCAATAAATTCACTCCACTTAGCATGACGCTTGTTCAACTTGGTTTGGCCCTTAAGGTACTTGAGAGTCTCATGATCGGTATGAATGAT